>NW_017676089.1:0-2489 GCF_001879085.1 Nicotiana attenuata | reverse complement strand
TCATTTAAATCTCTATATCGGCTGAAATATCGCCACCTCTTATTTACATCGGCTGAAATATCGCCAGTTTTATTTAAATCCTGCATGGCTGAAAGATCGCCAACTTCATTTAAATCTCTATATCGGCTGAAATATCGCCACCTCTTATTTACATCGGCTGAAATATCGCCAGTTTTATTTAAATCCCGCATGGCTGAAAGATCGCCAACTTCATTTAAATCTCTATATCGGCTGAAATATCGCCACCTCTTATTTACATCGGCTGAAATATCTCCAGTTTTATTTAAATCCTGCATGGCTGAAAGATCGCCAACTTCATTTAAATCTCCACGTCGGCTGAAATACTGCCATTTATATTTATGCTTTACATCGGCTGAAACATCGCCAAATCCTGTATTTCATGGGCTAAAATATCGCCGAATTATCCAAAGGTGTCATTGTTCGGAGGCACCATTTTCATAGCCCGAGAACACTATGTCATGGCCTGAGGACCCCTTTTAATGTTTTGCATATCATTATTCAAAGTCATCATGTTTCGGAGGCACCATCCTCATAGCCCGAGAGCATCATTTCATGGCCCGCAAATCCTTTATCACACGCTTCATGGCCCAAGACATCATGGTCTAAGGACGTCATTCTATCCGTCCCAAGACAATCCTCATGGTCCGACGAGAAACTGCATCATGTCTAAATTTACGCACAATATATGCTTGTATTGCTTATTTGCAGGTAAACCGGCGAGCAACGACTGTCTCGGCAGGATCTATATCGCTTCAGTTCCCGCAGCCATGTCAAACCTTAGCCATCATCGTCCTGAATATTGCGTCCGTTCTTGAAAAGTCTCCATCGGCATACACCGCAATCTGCTATCAGCTAGAAAACTCTGTTACCACTTGCCTTTTAATTTCTTGCATAGGGCTACCATTCTGCCTTCCGAGACTAAACGCTGTCTCTATCTGCATTTCTGCATTGCATAAGGCTACCATTCTACCTTCCAAGACTAAACGCTGTCTCTATCTGCATTTCTGCATTGCATAAGGCTACCATTCTGCCTTCCGAGACTAAACACTGTCTCCATCTGCATTTCTGCATTGCATAAGGCTACCATTCTGCCTTCCGAGACTAAACGTTGTCTCCATCTGCATTTCTGCATTGCATAACGCTACCATTCTACCTTCCGAGACTAAACGCTGTCTCCATCTGCATTTGCACAGCTGAAAGATCGCCAACTCTACCTTTGCATGGCTGAAAGATCGCCACCTCTACATTTTCATGGGTGAAAGATCGCCGCCTTATTTACATATGCATGGCTGAAAGATCGCCGCCTTATTTACACTTGCATGGTTGAAAGATCGCCACCTCTACCTTTGCATGGCTGAAAGATCGCCACCTCTACATTTGCATGGCTGAAAGATCACCGCCTTATTTACATTGGCATGGCTGAAAGATTGCCGCCTTATTTACACTTGCATGGTTGAAAGATCGCCGCCTTATTTACACTGGCATGGCTTAAAGATCGCCGCCTTATTTACATTTGCATGGCTGAAAGATCGCTGCCTTATTTACATTTGCATGGCTGAAAGATCGCCACCTCTACATTTGCATGGCTGAAAGATCGCCGCCTTATTTACATTTGCATGGCTGAAAGATCGCCGCCTTATTTACACTTGCATGGCTGAAAGATCGCCACCTATTGCATCCCATGGGCTGAAACATCGCCAAATACCGCATCTCATGGGCTGAAAGATCGCCAACTTATCCAAAGGCATCATTGTTCGGAGGCACCATTTTCATAGCCCGAGAACACCATGTCATGGCCTGAGGACCCCTTTTAATCTTTTGCATATCATTATTCAAAGGTATCATGGTTCAGAGGCACCATCCTCATAGCCCGAGAGCATCATTTCATTGCCCGCGAATCCATTATCACACGCTTCATGGCCGAGGACATCATGGTCTAAGGACGTCATTCTAACCGTCCGAAGACAATCCTCATGGTCTGACGGGAAATTGCTTCATGTCTAAATTTATGCACAATATATGCTTGTATTGCTTACTTGCAGGTAAACCGGTGAGCAACGGCCGTCTCGGCAGGATCTATTCTGCTCCAGTTCCCGCAGCCATGTCAAACCTTAGCCATCCCCGTCCTGAGTATTGCGTCCGTTCTTGAAAAGTCTCCATCGGCATACTCCGCCGATGGATCCTGAACTACACGTGGTCTGATTCCTGTATAACCAGGGATATGTAGGCAGCTCAGAAGCCAGTGCACAGCCTAAGCCTCCTCGAACCATTTCGTTCGGTCAAAATTGGTCATCATATCTTTACCCGACAACTCTTCCATCCTTCCCGGTTAAAGAAGGACAGCTGTTGATACCCAATTTTTCCCTATATATTTCTAATATACAAAATACTTTCAAAACTAGCATGTCCAAATGTTTAACTATTTTTTCCTTAATTTTTAAAGTATTTTTTAATTCAATTTATCGTCA
>NW_017676088.1:27888-52321 GCF_001879085.1 Nicotiana attenuata | reverse complement strand
GGGAAGGGGTGAGGTTGTGGTGGCGAATAACTGAGTAAGCTATAGTTTATCTCCACAATCTCATGTTAAGTTGCCACTAACAATGGAGTTCGATACATTGGTATCGTTGTTATGTAAAACAAATGAGTGTGAACAAACGTTCGGAGAATCTTAAAATAACTGAAAGATATCGGTATTTTTGTGACTCCGTGTTGATACCCAATTTTTTCCTATATATTTTAAATATGAATAAAAGCCTTCAAAATAGCATATACATGCATATATAAGCATGCACAAGGCTTTCATTATTTTTTTTTCATAATTTTAAGGGTTTAAATTGATTTATTTTCTCCCCTTTTATCCATAAAATCCCCAATAATTATTTCCAAAATTATTGTTTTGATAATTCATTTATTTGATTTGTATACTTATGCCAAAATATGGCTAGTGTAATTTTTATGTATTTTTACAATTACATTTAGTATTTTTTAAGCTAAATTGCATATAATTGCAATGTAAGCACATTTTAAAATATAATTATATTTTATATGCATAAAATTAGCCCCTGTATTTTTAAAATGTTAATTATGTATTTTAAATTATTTTCCAGATATTACTTATTATTTAATAAAATTAAAATAGGGAAAAACTGACTATTTAAATAACAGCCAAATTTGGCTTTCAATTATAGCCAAATCGGACCCCAATCCCAGCCCAATTTTATAATTAAAAACCCGACCCATACCCGGAACCCACCTACCCGGTTGAATCCTGACCGTTCATCTCCCAGATCAACGGTCCAAATAATCCCCTTCCTTTTTTAACTCTAATCAACCCCCCCCCCCAACCCTAATCACTTTTCCAATCCGTCGCCTTCAGATGCTCTCATCTCCCTCTTCTCTCTCAACCTAACCCTAATCACTTTTCAACCACCGTCTCCTTCTCCGGTCATCTCCGGCGACTACCTCTCAACCCCAAGCCTCCAATGGTCACTCCACCGCCTTGCTCGTCGTCTCTAAGGCCCTCAAGGGTCCTAGGCCATGTCGATTGGGACCTAGGGTTTCTGATTCTGTTGTTCGAGGCTTCTCTGGTGTGATTTTGGGCAAAATCACACCATATGTGTTACGATTTGTGAAGTTACAACAGGTTCTTTCGATTTCTATTTGGGTTTCCTTTTGAAACCCTAACTCTCTTCTGAATCTCTCAGATCTATGTTATTTTCATGCTTCAAGCCTGTTTCCTTCTATGATTTGCTTATTCTCGAGCTTTCTTCTGAAAGATCCTCTACTTTAAACCGTTTTTACTTTCTTTGAAAACTAGGATTTTCTCGGAGTTCTTTCTACACCTGTTCCAACCGATTTCTTCATGATTAAACCTTTTTTTTTCTTTCTTATTTTGACCGATTCTATGTTCCTACTGCTTTTTAACTCGACTCTGTTAAAAGCCCTAATTTTTTCTAAAGATTTTCTTTACTTTGTTTCTGTGTGTTAGCATGATTCTCTTTACTTTGTTTCTGTGTTAGCATGATTCTCTTTACTTTGTTTCTGTGTGTTAGCATGATTCTCTTTACCTTGTTTCTATGTGTTAGCGTGATTTTCTTTGCCTTTGTTCTATGTATTAGCCTGTTTACTTGATTCTCGTTAATCTCTCGTGGTCACCATGCTTCAAATATGTTCTGCTGCATCTTTAGCCTGCTTATATCACCTCTATATGATTGTGTTTGCTCATCTCTTGTTTCTTTCTGTCTATATGGCTGACCTTGTTTGTTTGCTACTCCTGTTTATTCGTCTCTATTTATATGTTGAAAATACAGAATCATGACTCCCCACGATTGATTCGGGTTTTCCTTAATTGATGGTGATTGAAAGATCTCCTTCTAGAAACCCTAAAAGCTTTACCTCGTTTGTGTAAATTAACTGATTTCATTACCTTATCTACTATGGTGCTTTGTTTTACTTAGCCTTTCCTTAATTGGGTTTTTCTGAATTTAGTCCTAATTGACTACTCTATGCCTACTGAACCTTGACCCCTTCCTTATTTAATCGTGCACTGATTCTTCTTCCTGCTTTATATGGTACTGAATCTTTCCGTTTGATCTTGATTCCCTTAACTTAAGGGAGTACTTCCTTGATTCTCTAATTGATTGATTCTGAGTTCTTAAATTAGTGTACTACTATGATTTTTACCTTATTCCACTACCTACTTTCAACTATAAATACTCTAAGTCTTTCACAAATAAGACACGGACTTGGCTTTCAAAAAACTCCTCTCTTATTAAAAATCTTTGTTCTCCCTTCTTCGTTGTGTTATTTTGCTACTATTAGCCGGCTGCAAGCCAAGGCTAATCATTTGTGCTCTTTGGTTCTTTCATTCTGCTTACTTCTATCTTCACTGGTATGTCCTAGTTTAATTTAAAGCCTCAACAACAACATGTTTCTCTTCTTGTTTATGTTTCTTTTATTTCTAGCCTGCTTTTACTTGTGGTTCTGTTGTGGAGTTTGTAGTTAGGTTATATTATCAGCATGCTAGTATGACTCCCCTCCCTTTAAATTCATGTATTCCCTTGTGTGATTCAAGCATGTCTGGACAATTGTTTTTTACCTACTGTGTGCTTATCATTCTTATGAATCCCAAATCCCAATCCCCCTCTATGTGTTTATGTTCCCCCTGATTAGTTTGTGATTATGCCAGTTTCAACTATTTCTGAGCATGTCCAAACCAATCCAAATACCCTTGCTGGGGTTATGTGTTTGCAGTCAAATGCCTGTGTATCCCCAAGCCCTTTGACCCCTGTGTGACTACTGAACTCATGTGTGATCCTATCCTGAAGTGTTTGATTTTGTTTATCACTCCAACCTCTTTCAAACAACCTTTATTACCTTACTGACTGCTTTTCAAAACAGACTTTTAAATCCAGTCTTTAATAGATTTCTTTCAACCTGTGTCCTGCACTTCCACTTCACTCTTAGTTAATAAGTTCTGCCCCCTCTAGTATGTGTACTGCCTTGGGATCCTCTTGAGAACCCTCTGAACTCTGGCATACTGAGGCTGGCCTTTCCACACTGCACTGGTTCAATGCTTGGCTACTAAGTCTAGGTGTAAGCATTGCCCGGGGTCCTTGAGGCCCTTAGGGAACTTTGATGCACCTAGACTCTGATTTGTCTATTGGAAATGAGGCTTGAAAGACCATTGGAGGCTTTGGGAAACTTGTGCCTAATTGCAGGCTCTCTATAGAATAGCTTATTGATTTTTATTTTTACTTATGTAATTCATTTATTGGCCTGTAATAATTTGTAAACAGATATTTGGGGTATTTAGTAAAAAGGGTGGGTAGATGTATACTTTGTGGGGTAACATGGGTAGAAATCCTGTTCTTAGGGTTTATTTTCAAATCTTCCTGCTTCACTCAATAGAAAACATGTCCATAGGGTTTTTATTCTTGTTGAATCTGATTGCTTTTTGCATAATAGAATCATGCCTATAGGATCTCCACTTTTAATTTCATTTGCATTATAATAGAGAATCATGCCTATATGATTCCACTTCTAATTTCATTTGCATCAAATAGAAATCATGCCTGTAAGGACTTCGCTTTTAATGTCGTTTGCATCAGATAGAAACCATGTTCATAAAATTCTGCATTTTAGGTTCCAAGCCATCATGTCTTAAATTAATTCAAATATAGATACTATGTCTATAGGGCCTAATTCCGATTCAGTTCTAATAAGTCTTTCATATGTTACTGCAAGTTGACTAAAACCTGTAACGCGCGTAGATACCATGCCTGTGGGGATTTCCATTACGTCTGGTAATCTAATTAGCCTAATAAGTCAATTTCATTTCGCCTAGTTTACTTCTTAAAACTAGTCTTATTAAGCGATGACATTTCTTGAAAATAGTTCTTTCAAAAATTTCTTTAATCTCATTAGATATCCTGCCTGCAGGTATTAAAAGGGCCTATTTCGAAAACTTGTTTGTTTCTGCATTAATATAGACACAGTACTGCATATAGGCAAGCCTTAGGGCATTTTCAAAACCTGCATTTCTTTGAAGTTGTTTCCGTCACTCGACGTTTCTGATTCTAATAAGCTGTTAAAAATAAGTCCTTAGGCAACTACTAGGTTATAACTTCCGGATCTAAAAGTGGTCTATTTCTGCATAATCACTTGGAAATCCTGCTTTAGGACTTTGATTAATGAATACCTTAATTTTGCTTGAGACGTGTTGTTTGTATGTATGTTTGAGGAGGAAACTGTGAGCCTCTTAATTGCTCCGATTATGTGAAAGTCCTAAATACTTTTTGACTGTCGCCTTAGATTTTTGCCTTTAAAACCTTAGGGGTACGTCTAGAACCACCTATAGGTAAAGGTCCTAACTCCCTCCGGGACCGTTAAGAAGGGACGGGTAGCAGCACGCAATAGGTATCAGTGACCAAACACTCGCTTTGCATGACCAATAAGGGGATGGGAAGGGTAGATATGGGATATGATGACTACGCGTTAATGTCACGTGTAGCCCCTCATTGAGGAGTGTCTACCGGACATTGCGTATGGTGATCCTAGAGGATAAACAACCTAGGACCCCTCCTTACCCCAAACCCTCTCCCCGTTTTAAAACTTTGTTTTTTATAATTTGTTCAAACTTCTATTTCACTACTTGAATTGTTGAATGTGCTTTTAAAAACAACTTATCTGATTCAACTATTTGTATGGACTAATTTGTGAATATAAGTTCGGCCGGGACCCATAGTTGTGGACCAAGAGGGGTGCCTAACACCTTCCCCTCGAGGTTACTTCGAGCCCTTACCCTAATCTCTGGTAATGCGAACCAACCTAAGAGTTAACTACTCTAGGTGCCCTAACGCACCTTAATCCGTTAGGTGGCGACTCTTCAAACACCCGATTCCCAAAAGGAAATGAGTCATCACACCCCGTGAATGTCGAAGACCCGGACTCCTCCCCGCGGGGGAAAAGGGGGGTGCGACACTCCGCAAGGGGTTGCTTGTTATGCTGAGTTTAACATCAAAGACGATGAATCTCTGAGAGATTTTTTGAGGAGTCCGGATGAATACCGGGAACTTATTGTGATAAAATTATTGGAAATGTACGTCAAGGCTAAAAACGTTCGCAATAATGAGGTTGCGTAAAGTAGGGAAATCCCTCAATCATCGGGTGGTTATTTTGGAGTAGTTTTAGCCAAACAAGTTGCGACTGAAAGAGTTTGGACGGATCTATACTTATCTCCACGGGCGAATGAGGAGCGAGGATATAATTTCTCCCCTTGTTTACATAATCCACAAGCCGAGTGGTAAACTTCAATTTTCCTTTGTGTTACGATGTATATTTTTGTGTGTATTTGTATTAACATTCATATATTCCACATGGGGTACCGACAGATATGAATTTTACAAGTTATGAACCAACAATCAGTTGGAATATGCCTAGTTTTGGTGTGTTGGATCATGATGGTCCATCCGGGAGTCAACATCAACAAGATAATATGCATCATGGGATATTAACACATTATAATTTGTAAGTGAATATATAAAGTTATATGTATTGTTTGGACCAATTTGAGTAACTCATTATTTCTTTGGTTGTGCAGTAAAAACGAGCAACTTGATGGTCTTGTCCTTACTCAATTGCCCGAAGACGACATATTTAAACGGGATCTGGCAAATGCACAGAGTCAGGAAGAGAATAGTGATTATGACAACAATGCCGATGAGTCTGGAGATGACACACCTTTCCCTCACGAGGGTGGTGATGAAGAGGAAGAGAATGCTGAACCTGATTTGACGAGGGAGCATGCTCCACCTTCCATTAGAGTGTACGAGTCCCACGTGCCGTTTCATTCAAGGCATATTCCCTACCTTGATCATTTGCCAAGTATTCCGGATGTGGATGCCCTCACAAGGGATATCGACGAAATTCGGACAACAATGTGGGATAAATCTAGACCAACGGCGCTGCCAAAGGACATGATTTTTCCTGATAAAGCGCGCCTAAGTAGGGCGGTAAAAATGTACGACGTAAAAGAGTGTCGTGAGATGATGGTATGGGAGTCATCTCCGGATGTATACAAGGTTGTTTCCGTAGATGGTTTACGGGTTGTAATTGGATGCTGTGTGCGAGGAAGAAGAAAACAAATATGTGGGTTGTGGGTAAATACATTGGCACCCACAATTGTGAAATGGACACATTCAGTGGGAATCACTTTAACTTGGATGTTGACTTGATTTCTCTTGTCTTGATTCCACACATTAAAGCCTCCATAAGGTACAAGATCAAAGAGTGTATTACATTTGTCCACCAGGAATATAGGTGTACCATTACCAAAAGAAAGTCATTTCTCGAGCGCAAACGTGCGTTTGAAATTGTTTACGGTGACCGAGATAAGTCATTTGCATCTCTACCCAGGTACATGGCCGCATTGTAACACTTTAACCCTAAGATTGTTGTTGAATGGAAGCTTGAGCGGAGTCCTGGAATACCAGAACATATATTCAGATATGTGTTCTAGGCCTTCAAACCAGCAATTAATGGTTTTGTACATTGCCGACCGGTAATATCCATAGACGACACTCATGTCTATGGAAAGTATGATATTAAGTTGTTGATCGTCGTTGCAGTAGATGGTAATGGAGGTATATTTCCCCTAGCTTTTTCTATTTGTGCCAATGAAAGTCAAGAGACGTGGACGCTATTCTTAAACCACTTGAAGGAGCACATTGTCAGACAACGTTCAGGTATTTGTCTAATATCTGATCGGCATGATATTTTAAGTTATGTACAACATTTGCTTGCATAGTAGGAACTGTATGCATACCACCGTTACTGTGTGAGGCACCTGAAGGCCAATCTCCAGAAGGCACATCCCAACAAGGACTTGCATGATTTAATATGGTTGGCTGCAACTGATCACCAAGAGTGCAAATTCAGGAGGCGCATGGAATCGATCAGGAAGGAAGACGAAGGAACCTATCATTGGTTGATGCGACATGAGCTTGACAAGTGGATGTTGTATGCGGATGGTGGCAGACGATGGGGAACCCTGACTACAAATGTGTCAGAGTCTTTCAACGGGTTATTGAATTCTGCAAGTGGATTGCCTGTCACTGCCATGGTGCTGATGTCATTCAAACAGATGGCGGAGAGGTTTGTTGAAAGGGCTAGAGGTGCATCGTCATTGATAGCGAGTGGTGTTGAATTTATGCCAATAACAATGAAAAGATTTGAGAAATACAGGAGGCAAGCACATTGGCATTCTTTTTTACAGTATTGCAACGAGCGAAATATTTTTGAAGTTCGCACCGCTATCCATCAAAATCGGGGGAATAATACACACACCGTAAATGAAGCTAGAAGGTTGTGTTCTTGTGAAAAATGGTCCATCTACCATATGTAGTGCTCACATGCCATGAAGTGCTTTCAACATACAGGTTTTGCGGTAACCAGCTACGTTGATAAGGAATATAGTGTTGTTGCATACTTAAAATGGAAGAAGAACAAAATAAAATAGAAGAGAAATTTAAGTGGTTGGAGCAGAGAATAATGGCGGTAGTGACTAAACAAACACATGTGTGTGTTGAGTGTAGTATTTTATCTTTATGTTTTCCATGTCATGTATTTTCATTAGTTGTATCGAATTTAAATTATGTTAAGTTGCTATGTTTGTTTTGCCCAGTTTTAGTATTAAAATAACAAAGAAACCAAGAAAACAAAAACATAATGCGCATATAATGCTAAACCATAGATAGAGTTGTTATTATTTACTGATTGCCATATGTACATAAAATAAAATAAATCAATGTGTCCCACTGTCTTTATGCTTTAAAGTAGCCGCCGGCCTCAGGCACATCCCATCTAAACTATCAGGATCATCCTTATCACGTCGCCTCTTTATCAGGGGATGAGCTGCAGCATGATCGTCAGTAAGGCTGGCAGGCTCGGTAGAAGGGGCCGTCGGTGCAGCAGTAACCTACAGAATAATGAGATATTTTAGTATATGAAATATATATTAGTAATGTACGTGTTAGCTAAAAAAAATTAAAATGTCTTACCATGGTCTCAGCGGGCTCCTAAATATAATCATCTGTCTCAGACATGTCAGTGTCGCACAAAGTGGCCTCCGTGACGGGCGAGGATGATGGCTTTAAAAAAAATAGGCTTTAGATATTTATGACTAATCAATGAGATAAACACAAATATAAGTAATAGTAATACAAACTAACCAAATCCTGTGGAACATCCTTAGCATCCCTCGGTGATGAGCCATAACTCAGTCGGCGCCCACTATCCGTATCTCGTACCGGACGAGCATCAGTAACCATCGATGCCTCTGGAGGGTCAGGAAAATACGCATCCCAGTCATGTGAGGTAATGGTCGTGCCCGCGATCAACAATGGAGTTGATGGGGTCACCTGCGAAGTCCTTGGAGTAAGCTGCAGGCTGAATGAAGGCATATCACTAGGAGCATGGTGTGGACCAGGGTGGTCACCCGGCTGATCAACTCCAACATCCTCAACAGGTGCCTCAACGCCCCCTTGCTGGGGACCACCTCCTCGCCGACCCCCACGACCTTGTGGGACACCCTTACCTCGTGGGGCCTGCCTGCCATGTCGACCACGTTCAGGCTGCATTGCTGGCCCACGATGGTACTGCTCTGGCGCCATATAATCAGCCTCGTGTCTTAAGCGCTCATCATCACGTGCTCGCTGCAATGTCCGGGCAGCCAAATCTGTAACCTGCCGTCCATAGTCGTGCAAAGCGGCCGCTCCCTCGCGGGTATGCTACTGCATCTGCAGTCCCAACCGGTGGAACAGATGTAGGCCAATAACCGGCACAACATGTAAAATATTAATTACAGAACGGTAAGATTAATGTTATAACTAAGTATACCAAATAACATACCAGCACCTTATGCCTCCCGACATATGGAACGAACATACCACCAGCGCGATGAACGGAATTCCTGACGAAAAGTCGGGTAATGCTGCGGTACCAGCTGATATACGCATGCTCATCATCCATAAAGATCGGGGTTGAGGGGGTGGCGGAATCAGGTCACGCCGCTGATCCCAAATCTTGATCTACATCTCTAGCCATGCCTCATATGCCTGGTCAACCCTCGAACAATCATCCCACTGGTAATGTGTCATAATCCAAGCGGGCAGTGGAGGTACAAGCTGCGGTAGACCAAACTGGCGAAGGACTCGCTCGGTGGCATGATGCTCGACAATATCGAGACATATCAACGGGACGAAAGAGCTCCACATAAGTAGCCCGGTCGAGCAATAATCGGGCAAACCAGCTATTAGCTCGTCGCTGTATGGCCTCCAAATGAACTATTACGTAAAAATAGGAACCGTGAGTATACGCAACACATATAAATCTAGGCCAAGTAAACTTAAGTATAGAATTACCTGCGCGGCCTCCAGAAAATCCAACAAATCCCTGCAATAGGGGAGATTATGTCGAGCCTCGTACTCGTGTCCGTATCCTCGCCTATCAACCCACCTCCTAGCTAAAGGGAGAAACGACGGAGGTGGTTCATCCTGATCTATGGGTGGTAAGGTGGCTGAAACTGCAGGAACCGCTCCAAGGCCCAAACCTATATACAATTTTGAATGTAAAATTTAAGGTATATTTTTATGATGTATGTTATAATGAAGAGAGTATTTGACTTTATTTTCACATGCAGCAGCGGCATAAATCCTACAACGTCTCGCTGGGTGCCCATGCATGCCCGGCACATCTGCCTGTACAAGTAACCAAGAACTGCAGCACCCCAGCTATACTGATGTAAATCATCTAGCCGCTCAAGATGATAAAGAAATCTCAAGCTGACTAGGTTTCCTCGGGAACAATACGCCTCCAAACATAAGCAGCAGCAACAACCTAGTGTACCGGTTAATATGAAGATCTCGTGTATCATCCGTAATGTCATCATGCATCGCCTCTAGATGCAGTCGGACGGGCGTCAACGCAAGACGACTAGCCCCATCCGGTGCACCCTCATCCGCTGGCCGAAAACCGGTGAGGCGCTGCAACGTCTCCAGGTACTGATCTCCCGTATACTCTCTCATGGCATGCGGCAAAGCAATAGGAAGTCCAACCGGCAGCCCATACAGAACCTCCACGTCCTGCAGCAGTGGCCTCGCCAATGGGCAAATGGAATGTGTGCCTCTCTGGTCGCCACCGCTCTATCAAAGCCGTGATCAACGACCAATCCAGCTGCAGCCGGCCGATCTCAATAATCCTATAGAAACCCGTATCCTGCAGGCATATGACTATACGGGGATGGAGATGGCGGGTCTTAAGAAAGTCCTACATATCGTCTAGTCTTCTAGCACGGAAAGTCTGGGCCATTAACTGCCCCTCCCATATGTAGGGAGACCTATGCTCGGTCTGTAGCAATAGTAGCTCTAGCGAGGCAGGTCCGGGATGCAAAGGCGGAACCTCCATGACGACTACTGTAAATTGAACAAAATTAGTTACATTATTTTTCTTTTCCATTGATAAATATATTGCAATACCTTTAATATTAAATTTTATTCGATATTTTTACTATATTGTTAATTAGGTTGATACATTTCAATATTATAATTTTATATTTTATATGTTAATTTAATATGTTAGTTTTATTATTTTATATGTTTGTTTGTTATTCACCTATTTTTCACTATAATAAAATTAAATAATTAATTTTCATAACTATATAGGATTTAATAATTAAATATTCATATTTTGGTTCCGGACACGATATTTGAGGCCCAGTAGCACCAATGTATCCTGAATTCTTATGTTCATGATGAGAAATTTTTTTCAATTTATCACTCAACAGATTTTATATGTTAATTTATTATTGTATATGTTACTTTATTATTTTATACGTTAGTTTTATTATTTATATATTTGTTTGTTACTGACTTATTTTTTACTATGATAAAATTAAATAATTATTTTTCATAACTATACACGATTTAATTATTAAATATTCATATAACAATACTTAGTTTGACAAATATTGTTGTTTTCTCATGTTATTTTCTTACGTTTGTTGATTATAATTGGAGATAGTTTGTGTTTGAACTATCAACTTTTTGACGTATTTTTGGGAATAAGAGATACTTAAATGATTAATTTCTATAACTACAAGGATACTACGCTAAAGGGCACGACGTTTTACTACGCTAAAAGAGCACTACATTACAAATGCGAGTACTACATTAGGCCACAAGATACCACTACAGGGAACTAAAGTAACAATTTATCTAGTTTACTAGTCTTTTAGCAAATAAATAATCTAAACTGGATAAAAATAACAAATCAATTTAATGACAAAAAAATTACGAAAATACATATACCACAGTAAAAAGTAACTAATTAACATTTTTTTAACAACTTATAACAATTTCTCTATTTTACGAATTTTTTAGCACACTAATACTATATTTGGATAAAAAATAACAAATTAGTTAAATCGCAAAACAATCACAAATAACATAGAGCACATAAAAAAAACTAATATGCATTTTTATACAAGTTTTAACAAAAACTAAGTCGGAATACCTCGATTTAAGGTTTTTAGAAAGTTGAAGATTTTGTGATTTGGAGCCGAAACGAGCAACCCACTACGAGATAACGTCTTAGCTAGGATGTGGGACCGAGAATCTTTACTTTTTGTGGGACGGGTGGGCTCCACTCAAGTTTTTTTTTGATTAAAAATGGGGGAGGGGGGGGGGGGGGCGACCGCATTGATTTTAAAATTTGGGGGAGAGGGCGGGGGTGACGATTCCGTTTTGTTGCTGTGGGGAAGACGATATTTATATATATATAGCGTTTTTTAAAAAGACGCCATACTTAACTGGCCAAACGGCCGTTAACGTATAGCGTCATTTTAAAAGACGTTATACATATTTTGACACTATGTTTTTTTTCCACACATTTTTATTTTTTGAATTCAAAAGAACCACATTTTGGTTCTGGACTCACACAATGAATATCACAAATACTTTGATGTCAATGAACAACTGATAACCAACAGGAAGAATAAATATTAAATCACCATTATATTTTTACAAGAACAAAAATACAAATTTATAGAATAACACAAAATGTTCAACCTAAAGTTCGATATATACAACTGGATAAATATATAAGAAATACATTCAAAATAAAGAGCATCCTAGAGACTTCAGTATACGATGCAACTCGAAATAACTCTACATGCAAATTATAAAAAGAAAAAGATATTATTTGTTTTTAGAAAGGAGCGAAAGAAGACAAATAGTGATCATCTAAAGCATATATGTATATTTAACAAATTAGAAAAAATGCATCTAAAGGCATAGCCTAGTGGTCAATGAAATTGTATCTCTAAGTTGGGTCCGACGCTACGGTTGTTAAGAGAAAAAAGAGGAGGATAAGATGTGTTGCTTACTCTTGTAACGGGATGAGAATATGTAAAGTAGGGCTGGGCATAATTTGGTAAATACCGAATTACCGTACCGAAATCGAAAATTTTGGTATTTAGTATACGGTATTTTGGTATTTGGTTTAAGTTTTTAAAAAATGGGTATTAGGTATAGTATTTGGTATTTTAAGATAAAATACCGAAATACCGATACCGTACCGAAATATATATTATATTACACAAAATACATATTATCAATTATAACATAGATATAAAAAATCTAAAATTTTACTTTCCCTTATTCCCAAAGTTCATCAATTAACTCTAAACAAGTAACAAGACATCTCTAATGATCAAATATTCTTTTATATACAATTTTCTCTTTTTGGGTCGATATTTGCTAGTTTTGGACAATATTTTTGTCAACAAACATTTTTAATTTTGTATTTTTGAGTACTTTAATAAAGAATATTAGAGTGTATGGCTCTATGCACTAGCTAGTATGCAAACGGAATAAACCGAAGTTACCCTACCGAATAAACCGAAACTGGAAGGAGAAAAACCGAACCATACCGAATTTAATTAGGTACGGTATTGGTATAGGGTTTTAAGAAACCGAATACCGAGAATACCGAACCGAAAAATCTAAAAACCGCACCATACCGACCGACGAACACCCCTAATGTAAAGTCCATCGAAGGGATAAAGAGAATTTTGGACCAAAATAATGCAAAAAAAAAAATGATAAAAAAGATAATTGGAAATCCTAGTGCAAGAGAAGTACCAAAATTGGAAGTGAGTTCAATTTTTAAGACAAAATTAAAGTAGAAAATGATTTTTATCCATTCTTTTGAATGGTCCATGGCAAAGAAAAAAAGGAAAAAAGAAAAAAAGTCCACACATCTCTGCAGCTAAACTGAAAAGTGAAAAAGGAAAAAACGGCGGCGAATAAACAGCCAATGGTACCCAACACGTGGTGCTTCAGCATTGTTTGAACTCGTCGGACGCAGAATATATCGTTCTCTTTCTTCAAACAGAAACACAACTCTCTGTCTTTCTTTTATTCATTCACTTCCCTTCATTCATATGCAAATGTAAATTAAGCTGTATCGTGAGGTTGTCACTCTGATCACATTACCTCACTCAATACACATTCACAAAACCATGGCTTCTCGAAGGTTCCTTTCCTCCATGCTCCGTTCATCCATACGTCACTCTTCCTCAAAACCTTCACTCACTACCCATATCCATCGCCCCTCCCCGACCGGATACCTTCTCCACCGCGCCGTCAATTACGCCACCTCTGCCGCCGCAAAGGCGACGCCGGCACCTCAGAAAAAAACTCCTCCTCCGAAGATTAAGGAAACAGGCGGTAAGATCACCGATGAGTACACCGGCGCCGGTGCCATTGGGAGCGTATGTCAGGTGATCGGAGCTGTTGTGGATGTCCGGTTCGATGAAGGTCTGCCGCCTATTTTGACGGCGTTAGAAGTGATGGATAATGATATAAGGTTGGTGCTGGAGGTAGCTCAACATTTGGGAGAAAACATGGTTAGGACTATTGCTATGGATGGGACTGAAGGGCTTGTGCGTGGTCAAAGAGTCCTCAACACTGGCTCCCCTATTACTGTAATTCTCCGTATCTCGCTTTAAGCTCTATATATATGTACAGCTTTATCGACATTGTAGTTTATTTCTCATGCTACATTACGGTACATAGGATCCTTGAAGTAAACGTGTCAGATAGATGTGATTTGGGTATGATTTCTGCGGATTTATCAAAATACACTAAATTTGGTAAAATTTTACACTTACTCATACCATATTTACATATATACCCGTAAAAGATACACCCGTAAACGAATCCATTTTTACCTTAAGTTGCAAGTACTGTCTCTTAATTGATCGTAAAAATGTTATCTTTTGCGATATGTAAAGAAAAAACACTTTGTTTCACTGTGCATTTATTTAATTTCAGAATTTGATAGGGTCTTTTTACCCTGAAGAGGATGTTTGCAAGTTTATATTAGCACGTTCATACTCCTTCTAATCTTGGTTTTGAAATGTCAGGTGCCTGTTGGCAGGGCTACACTTGGTCGAATTATAAATGTCATTGGAGAGGCCATTGATGAAAGGGGTGATATAAGTAAGAATCTGCCCATTAGCTAAAATCAGTTTTTTCCTGTTAATGGCACTACAAAAAATAATTTTGCATTTTCCTATTTCAATTTTCATCTTGATTGGGACTAGCTCTTTTTTTTTTTATTGTCTTTTCTTTTTTCATCTTTGCTTTATTGAGATGTTGTGGATCTACAGAAACGGAACATTATCTCCCGATTCACCGTGAAGCTCCATCTTTTGTTGAACAAGCAACTGAGCAACAGATCCTTGTGACTGGAATTAAGGTACGTGATACTACTTTTCTGTATATTAGGAACTGAACACATCTCAGTGTGATAGCTTCAAGGCATCTGTCCTCATTTCTATACTTTTGGTGGAAGTAAAACAGGAGTAGCAAATATTTGATTAGCACATGCAATTTATGAAGTAGTATATATTTGCATGTGTATGCTTTTGGAAGGCGATATACAAATCATTTGCTGTTGAATGGATAAATCATGTTGTTGTCTATTGTCTCTCTGGGTATGATTTAACTTGCTTTTGATGACAGGTGGTGGATCTACTTGCTCCTTATCAAAAAGGTGGAAAGATTGGACTTTTTGGTGGTGCAGGTGTTGGAAAGACCGTGCTTATTATGGAGCTTATTAACAACGTCGCCAAGGCCCATGGTTTGTTACTAGTTGCACTAGGAATGAAAGAGAGTCTTCATTTATTCTCGTTCTTTAATTGAATTTAATTTAATATTCACTTCTCGTCCTCAGGTGGTTTCTCAGTGTTTGCTGGTGTTGGTGAACGTACTCGGGAGGGTAACGATTTGTACAGAGAAATGATTGAGAGTGGTGTTATTAAGCTTGCTGATAAGCAGGTCTCTGTAGATAACATTTGCTTTTCAAAACATAGTGCGGACATTTCTTGCAATTGGCTGATTTTGCACGTATATTTATCCTCAGGGTGAAAGCAAATGTGCTTTGGTATATGGTCAAATGAATGAACCTCCTGGTGCTCGTGCTCGTGTTGGGCTCACTGGACTGACAGTTGCTGAACACTTCCGAGATGCTGAAGGGCAAGATGTGCTCCTTTTCATCGATAATATTTTTCGCTTCACTCAAGTGAGCTATCTTTTCAAATACCTTAGTTTGAGTATATTTTACTTTTTAACTGCTTAAACATTTGTAAAATGATTTCTAATTCTTTCCCTCCGTCTCTGGGATTGCTCTAGGCCAACTCTGAGGTGTCTGCTTTGCTTGGTCGTATTCCCTCTGCGGTTGGTTACCAGCCAACTTTAGCGACAGATCTTGGGGGGCTTCAGGAGAGGATTACTACAACTAAGAAGGGGTCTATCACATCAGTCCAAGCTATCTATGTGCCTGCTGATGACTTGACTGATCCAGCCCCTGCTACCACCTTTGCTCACCTTGATGCTACAACCGTGTTATCTCGGCAGGTTAGTTTCTTATATTATCAATTATTTTTCAGAAAAACACTTTTCATGATATTTTACTAACATCGTCGCTCTTCTCCAATGCAGATTTCTGAGCTTGGTATTTATCCTGCAGTGGATCCCTTAGATTCTACGTCCCGTATGCTTTCTCCTCATATCCTAGGTGAAGATCATTATAATACTGCACGAGGTGTACAAAAGGTTCTCCAGAACTACAAGAATCTCCAGGATATTATCGCCATTCTAGGAATGGATGAACTGAGTGAAGATGACAAACTAACTGTTGCTCGTGCTCGTAAAATTCAGAGGTTCTTGAGCCAGCCTTTCCATGTTGCAGAAGTATTTACTGGTGCCCCTGGAAAGTATGTGGATTTGAAAGAGAGCATCCAAAGTTTTCAGGTAACTGAGTCACCACTCACATGAAGTACCATTGTGGGAACAAACACGTGTACTTCATTCTTCTGCTGAACTTTAACAATCACCTGCTGTTATTTTCTTTGAGCAGAAATTTTCATTCTGTACATAATGTTAACCTTCATTTTCATTCTGAGCAGGGTGTCCTGGACGGGAAATATGATGACTTATCAGAGCAATCATTTTACATGGTTGGGGGTATAGAAGAAGTCATTGCTAAGGCTGAGAAGATTGCAAAGGAGTCAGCTACGAGTTGATTATTTAGCTGCAGTTTCTGTTTCTCTTTTTTGTTTTGTTTCTTCTATTAGGATAGATAGCCCATTAAATGGCAGAGAGACTGGAGATTTTTGAACGGCTTTATTATTCTTATGAGTTAGTCTAGACTAAGCATTAGTATTCTTCTCTTTCCTCATAGTATTCCACCTAAATTGATTGAAATGAGTTTCAGGATTTCAGAAGGTCATTGCATGTTTTCCATGATGCTCTTCAATACCTTTTCTGCCTGCTGAATAATGCTCTTGGAACATCTATATTTGAAGTCTAGAATGTAGCATTGTTTTGGGATGAATGAGGATTTCTCAGTCCTCCTTTATCCAACTGTTTAAGTTGTGCCCAAAATTTGCAGGAAATTTACTTAATCATTATTTGATTAACGGATATTTGGTTCTGCTTTGGTAGAAATCAAATCAATATCACGGTATGGTGGTTTCCATGTCCTTTATTCACAGTTTCTCCACACGTTATATACTCAGCTCAGTCATGAGTATTCTCTGGTGGCAGTGTTTATTTTTCTATTTTTAATTTCCAGAAGAGCTGGAATTGCCATATAAAAATTTCAATTCTGCAGGGGATTATCTCCCTTGGTTTATACAAACAGGTGCACAATCACAAAGTTCTGCAAATGCCTCTTTCTCACATAACTGTTTCGAGGCACATGGTAAGTTCTAAGAACCAAACTAGGTTCCTGGTTTGGATGTATTGGTTTTGCGCTTGAGAAACACAAAGTAGCTGGCCTCTGTTCGATATTTATCATCGTACAAAACTGGATGTGAACCAACTTTTTCAGCATAACGCTGAAACAATTCCTCAATGATATCTTTCCCGAAGTGTTCCTCAAATAGTCCCTCTGTTACCACTCGTATAGATAAGACTACAGTCTGGATATCGTGTACAACTTGTCTGAAGGGAGTTGGTAGCTTCTCAAACCTTGCGATGTCAAAGCATCCATGTGCCTTTATCAGTGTTTCCAGTTCCATATGTGATGTGTAATAGTATGGGAGGTTGAACGAATCCAACCTTTCCTCCGATATGATGCCCTGAAATGGAAGATTCATCATTTTTTCAAGTACCCGTGGAGGGGACAGACAAAAAACTTAGTAAATGATATATGATTTGTTATAGGGATGTATGCATCTCAAGTTAATAGTTTTAAACTCAGTAGTTATGTCAAAGAAGGATCTAAGTTTTTTTTTGGATAGCGGCGGTACACCGGACTCGACTATTCCATTGGTTATTTGCTATCTTCCACCACACATATTGAATAACGTTGCCCATCTAGGCTTAGGTAGATGAGAAGAAATCACCTACCATTTTTATTTGAATGCCAGTGGTTTTATTGCACACTGACCACTAATCAGGTGCAAGAAGACTTTGAATTACATACATTGAGTGTAAATTCTTTTATACTATTAGTAAATTTTAATTTGTGGTATCATGCTAATTATTACTCACTATTTTAACAGATTATCAAGTATAATACCTTATCGTGTCCTGCACAAAGCTTAAACTATCTTTATGTTTCGTTTTCGAAGTGGGGGAGGAGGATATATTAATTTGTTAATTAGGTGGTTACCATTTTGGCCATATCCTCTAGGCAAGATCCAAGAATGCTGAAATTGACTCCCATGGAACACTCAGAAGGAAGCACCCCATCAAGAATTCCAAGAGTTATAATCACCATTAATCCTCCTGGAATCAGCTCTTCTGCTCTTGCGTCCAAAAATGCTTCTATATCTTTTCTGAACTGAGCTGAATATGCCGCCTCTACTTCTTTTGCTGCTCCACTACAACTGTAATGAATTCTTCCCTTGTTCCACGCTGCTGAGTTTCTGTCCTTAACTTCCTCGGGAATTCTTGACAGGTATAGAAGTGCCATGGAGCTGTGGGCAAAATGTAGGAACGCCTTTGGAAATACTCGTCCATGGAAAGAACCTAGGCATGGTAGATAATACATACAAATCAAGCATTTAAGTTATATACATACGCTAATGGACAGTGTAATCAAATTATGTGTCGTGTTTCTCTTTTACACGCCCTTAAGAAACATTAGTTAGGAGGAGGATTGGACTATTTTACCCTTATTTATGTTTTAAGATATAATCTCTCTTCACTAATATTTATTCTATTTATGTATTATTTCCATCTTCAAGAAAAATTGTTATTAAGGGTAAAACGGGAAAAATATAATTTCTTTTGTCTTGAACTTCTAAAATGACAAATAATCTGAGACAACTATTTTTAGAAACCACGATAGATAATAATTTGAGATGGGAGGAGTAGTACGTATAGTATGTTAATTAGTTTATCAAGGTACCAGTTAAGCTTATCATAGAAATTTATCTATAATTATCTTGTGAGAAACCTCAATTATGTATTTTCACTCAAAACTTAAGATTTTGCATTTAAGGCAAAGTCGCCATGGTTTAACATATGGTATATATTGATAGCAATACGTGTTTTCAATTTGTCGATCTGTTATATGTCTCATTCACCACTAGTCCACCTATTAGAAACTAGATTAACTGCCGTTTTAAACTCTATTGGCTCGGGTATAGGTTTATATTCAGATATCTCATGGCTTTCACTATTATTCTACATGAAAATAAAACATAACCTAAGTAGATCATGAATATATATACCTGGGACTCCTGCACCGAAGTAGTTGGGTTTGTTGCTATGGATGTAATTGAAGAGAGTGTTGAAATCGTTTTGGACTAAATCATTAAAGAACACAAGGAATTCTGGTACTTGAGGATCTTCTTCATTTGATTTATACTTTTGTTCCACTGCTTCAATAATATTCTGAGCTGCAAGATAGGTGTTTCGGCCAGTAGAACATCCAAAATCTGCTATGCGAAATGGGTTACAGCCATCAAAATGAGGGTTTAATCCCACATCAAGCTGCTGCTGAATCAATTCATCCATTACTTTCTTTGAATATCCAAGTAGTTGTTTCTGCAAAAACATGTACAAACGATTAATTTGCATGGTTTCTTGGTCATGATCAATACAGTTGAATCCAGAATTCAGAGTCATTATGTCCAGAATGATTGTGATGAATTATATACATATTTTTTGGTGGAAAAAAAACAAAAAAAAAAACTATATACATATTTTTGGGAATTCTGTCCATAAGTATACATGATTTGAATGGATTCAGTTGAACCTGATATTCAGAATTCTTAGCATAGCTCTTGGGACCATCACCGCCATTCATGTGATATTTGCATGGCAACTCCTTAATTTTCCCGTTATCCATACTTGCTAGGTATTTTTTTTTTTAATTTGATTTGGTGGAGGATATATATTTAAGCCTTTTGTGGGTCGAAGACTGTTGGTTTCAGAAGCTAGAGAGCATCATGCTATATTTATATAGGGGATGGAAGTTCACTGAAAACCTATAGAGTCAAGCCAAGTTGCATAACAACGTAACTATGTCTTTTTGTGAACTTTATTGAATGGGCAATAGATTCCCTTTGTCCATATCATTATTCACTAATCATTATGCTCGTACTATCCTCTTTTCTTTTCTTTTTTTAACTGTATAACAGTCCGACCCACTAGTGATATTGTCCGCTATGGGCCTAGGTTCGCACGACTTTAAAACACGTCACTTGAGTTTAAGGCATGTCTATTTACATACGTACCCAGCATCTCTCCCGTGTTTCGTCGATGTGGGATTCGCCTAGGATATCGCATACACCCCCTCTTAGGGACTCAGCGTCCTCGCCGTTCAAGGTTGCACGCGGAGTGACTCTGATACCATATGTAACAGCCCGACCCACTAGTGATAATGTCTGATATGGGCTTAGCCCCGCACGGCTTCAAAACGCGCCACTTGAGTCTAAGGCATGTCTACTTATATACCCACTTTTTTATCGATGTGAAATTCGCCTAAAATATCGCCTTTACGGCATGAAAAAGATAAAATGAAACTAAAGAATTAAGGGGGTATTTACATCTGGTAGCCGAAAAAGTGTATAAAATTTGTATATAACACAAAATGTATATATATACAAATATATAAATTTTATACATTTTTTCGACTATTATTTTTACAACGGCTATACAATATCATTTTCTCAAGAATTAATATGGTGTTTACATACATAAGAAGGAAATCATCAAATATTACTCCAAATAAAAGTGGTATGCCGTGAAATTTTGTTGCATTTTCATTGGCGGTAACAATTTGAGAATTTTCAGGAGAACTACTAATGATTAAGATGTCATCATTCAAACGGTAGTGTCACGAGTTGAATCTCATTAGTTTGGATTGTTGACGCCTGTCAACGGTATGCAACCAAAAAAAAGTTGTAGGTTTGATGCATATTTCACTACATCATCCTTTTTACCTTGGCTGTTGTTGTTACCGCCACTAGACAAGCAGACATACCAATACACGATTTTATTACTATAAGAGCTTAATTAATAACTCGTAATTGTTCAAATCAAAAAGATATAGGACATAAGTCTCATCGTTATATACTATCATCCTTTTCACCTAATTGACTGTTGCTTTGATCACCACTAGACATGTTTAACCAAAAAATAGAATTTTAGTCAAAGCTAGAATTTAGAAGAATCGGGTTACTGATAATCGAAAAAGTAAATAAAGAAAGAAATTTTAGAGTAACCAAATATGAAAGCTGGTAAATCAAAGTATATTCCAATAGTCACCTCCCCCCTACAATTGTTTGTTTCTTCCTTTTTTATAGCTCTTTTGGGATACGAGCCTTACCTTTGTCATAATAATGCTATTATGGGCAATTAATGACTTTAAATGTTACGTTATGCAATCATATACATTAAATACATATTCTCTAACGTTTCCAATAATTAATACTCATTAAATGCTGTATCGGGGCTCCTTTTTGCTGTTAGATTCATTCCTTTGATTCTTCACTATCTTTGAGTTTCAAATGTCTTGAATAGGTACGAGCGTTGAATTACTTGTATGACTGCTCGCACCCCCTCCATTTAATTTACTCATATCTGTTGTTGCTCGTATCTGTTAACCATCCTTATTTCTTTGACTGTTTGACCAGTCTATATGTCATGACACGTCACCATATACATAAATATAATTTTTCCCAATACAGATAGTCCCCCCACTTTCCATTTATTCATCAGTTTGAATATTTGGGAAGTGGAATTCATTTAAGGGAGAATTTTTGTCACCATTTATGCTCTGACAGAGTTTGACGCTTCACTTATTACTTTCATTTAATGCGCTAAACACGTGTCATCTTCTTATTGGTCATACAATTGTACAACACTTTCTTTAGGCTTTCTTTTCGGCTTCCCTGTCCACGAAGTGTCAGTTATCATTATTATGGACTTCCCATCACTATAGTCATTCCTTCTGACGGTCATTCATCGGTATAAATATAACTTCCGTCTTTGTCTTCTACCATTTAAAGCGTATTGAATACTTTAATTTTTCAAAACTTTTATTCACTTCTTCTTCACTTCAATCTCCTTTGTCATGGCTTCTCCGAACCCTAACCCTAGAAGAACTCCTATTTTAGACAGCTTTCCCAATGCTCCCGTTAGGCATAGAAGAGGTGGTGGTGGTAGACTCTGTAGTTTTGGATCTGTCCGTGGTGGCAGTTCACTCACACCTTCTTCTAGTTCTGTCCCTTCTTCTAGAACTGGAGGTTCCCATTCTCAAAGGTTTTCTTCCAGAAACAAAGAATCCTCTGAACCCTTACGCGAACCTTTAGTGGAAGAAATAGTTCCAACGCACTTATCTTTTTACCATGACAGGGAATCTCTCAAAACTCAAGTCGCCTCTTTAAATCGAGTTGATACTTATCCTTCTCAAATTACTGACCCTTTAATCCCCATAGTTCGTAGAGATTGTCATTGGAGTGATGATTTCCCTACCATCATTCCTAATCCAAATCAGAGAATCACCTCCTACATTATTGGATTTTCTTTTGTTTATACGTATCCCTTTACTTTAGGGTTTAAACCAGCCATTGATCCAGTTATTCTGGATTTTTGTCGCTTTTTTAATGTCAGCTTGGGTCAAATTGGCCCAATCATTTGGAGGGCTGTCGCCTGCTTAAGGCACCTCACTAACTTGGCAGATGCCGAATTTACTTTTCCCACCTAATTCATCTCTATTCCCCTAGGCTTTTTCGCAATGGCGTTTTTACCCTAGCAGCCAGGAGCAAAAGGGTTTTAGTGAGCCCTGAGGACGATAAAGACCGTGGCTGGTATGCCCGGTTTGTTGCTGCCCCCACTGCTGGTTTAGTGGATGAAAATAACATTCCCTTCCCAGAGAAGTGGAACTTTGCACGTAAGTATTAAATCTTCCTCGTGCCTTTCCCTTTCAGGTTTTATCACCTTTCCTAATGTCGCTTCTTTTTCCTTTCTCAGCAACCATGGGTGTCATGGAAACCGTGCCCAACTTTCGTGGTTGGGTAGGAAAATTGTTGAAGGCCGCTCCAATGGAGGGTAGGTCGTGGAAAAACCTTTCCAGCCGTTATGGTTGGAAAGTAAAAACTCATGGTAAGGGTTTCTATTTTTCCTTGTATGTATCTAAATATCTTCTTTGTTCTAACTTTTATCCTTCTTTTTATCAGGATTTGCTATTCATGGGGTCACCGCAGAGTCGATCATAGCTGCTCGTGACTCTTTGAGTACTCGCACCTCTTCAGCCCAAGATGTATTCTTGGGTTCTTCAAAAAGAAAAGCTACTGAAACTGAAGAAGAATATTCAGAGGAGGAAGATGAAGGTTCCCTGGTGATGAGGCCTCAAGCCCGGAGACGTATCGTCTCTGATGGTGAGGCTGAAGTTTCCCCTTATCTATCTCCTTCCAAGTCTGTTATTACTCCAGTTATCATTCCTGATGATGACGTCTCTCCTCACGACGCTCGTGAGTCTATCGATCAACTTTTTGCTAGTGGTTTTGGTAGTGAAAACTTAGGACCTATTTTAGATGAAATTCCCTTATCTTCTTCTTCATCTCCCGTACCTATGATTGCTCCTTTACCTTCATCAACTGTTGCTTCTGTTCCTCCTTCTATCGCTCCTCCTTTGTCTGTTCCTCCATCTATTGTTCACCATACGGAGGTGGGCTCTTCAAGTAAGAGTACTACTATGAGGAGCGTAACCATTGAAGTTCCTGCTAACAACAGCCTCTTGAGAAAGTCTGGTCAGTTTGATATTTGGCTCGAGCCTTTGATTGGCCCCATTGAAAAAACAAAACTTGAAAGCCACAGCAACCTGACCCTCATGAATGACATAGTGCATGCCACTTTAAAGGTATTCTTCTTTCCTATTTTTCTCCATTCTATAAAAATTTTCGACTCTGGGATTTTCACTTCTCTTTTATTTGCAGGCCAATCTTATTGGCACTGAGCTGATGAGCAGAATTTTCCTCTTGGAGAAGGTAGCACGTGATTCTCAGTTTGAGGCAAACAACTGGAAGGAACAGTTTGGCAGTGTTCAACTCGACATGGAGGATTTACAAGAGAACAAGAGTGCCTTAGAACAACAGGTTCGAGCACTCACTTCCGAGTTGGGGGTCATCAAGGCTTCGTTGAATCAGGGGGAAAAAGAAAGAGAACGTCTTGAGACTTCATTTTCCGAACAATTATCCAAGGCCAGTGAAGAAATCAGGGCATTGAAGGATCTTTTGAACCAAAAAGAAGTTTATGCCGGGGAGTTAGTTCAGAATTTGACTAAGGCACAGGAGGATCTTCGTGCCTCTGTGGATAGTATGCATGCTTTGGAGAATTCTCATGCCGCCCTTACAATCTTCTTATAAT
>NW_017676088.1:20144-27719 GCF_001879085.1 Nicotiana attenuata | reverse complement strand
GCTGAAGCCTCTGTGAATGCTGCAATTACTTCGGATGTTGTACCTTCTTCAAGCTCAACTGTGCCACTTGCTGCAAGCCAAGCTGAGATCTCGTCTGTCGATGTTGCTCCAGTTGAGCCCGCTGATGATCCTTCCTCAGTTCTTTCTTCTTAGCGAAAAGACTTATATTTGCTTTAAATTCCCTTTTTTGCAGGTACCCATCTGGAAAACTATGTTTAAAGTTTTTGGTTTCTTGTGATAGTTTTTTTTTGTAATCAAACCCCTGCTTATCAGTTAAGGTTTGATTTTAAAAGTTCAAGTCCCCAAGTCTTGTTTAAGGGGCATTTTTTGTATGAATAGTTCGATGACTAAGTTTATACTTAGTCTTTTAGTTTTAAAATATTAAGAAGTTTGTCTTTAAACTTCCATCTGTTCTATTCGTGCCTTTTATTTTCAAGGACTTAAAGAATAGTCTGCATTTTTATTCTTTGAAAATGCTTTCATTAACCTCATGATTAAATAACATGATTTTTATAAAAGAGGGCCCTTTTATATTTTGACACTTAATGAAGAAGACGTCTCAACTTCATAATGGTGTGATCATACGATAAAAGAAATAGGAACACACATGTTTTTTGCAATAGCTTCGAGAAATTTTTATTTCTGAACTTTGACAAGTTTTGAATAATACTTTACATGTGCTTAAATTACATCTATAACTTTCTCGTAACTGTTTTTTCTTGTAACAGATTTTTTAAGAAAAAATAATAAACACGAGGTTTTTCTTTATAACCCATTTTAGAACAATAAATGCAAGGTTTTTCTTTACAACCTGCTTTAGTACACAGCTTTTACCCTAATTACAGTAAGGATTTCTTTAGCTTTGGCTCATGACTTCATTTGACTTTTATTACTCTGCACTTGACTTTTTCCCAGGCTTGATTTTTCTTCAATCTTCTCTGCCTTCTTTATATATACTTGTGTATATTATGTAGTCCCCCAAGTGTTTGAGTGTTGAAGTATGAAGCCTCGAGCACTTGATAGTTTCTCTCATTTGGTCCTTTTCCTGAAAAGAAAATACATACGGGACTCGGAGGTACGATTATAGATGAAGACTGCTTAACCCGTTTAAATTTCTATCAGAATATTTGTAACCCCGGGCCAGGAATTTTAGTTTATTCCATTTTGCCTTACAGGTGGTGACTCATCATTTAGTACGGGTTAGCGTTTTGCCTATCATCTAAAATCATTAGTAAAATTTAAAAAACAAATATAATTTAACATAGTGATTCCTGACCGTGGGTTTTCCCTTAGAAGTAATATCTCTTCAAATGAACTGCATTCCAATGAGAGGGAAGCACCTTCCCGTCCATTGTTTCCAACTCGTATGCTCCTTTTCCTGCAATATCTCGAACTCTGTAGGGTCCTTCCCAGGTTGAACTTAGTTTACCCGCGTTGGCCGCCTTTGTAGACTGAAAAACTTTTTTAAGCACGAAGTCCCCAGTTTTGAAGTATCGCAGTCGTGCTTTCCTGTTGTAATATCGTTCGATCACCTGCTTTTGTGCTGCCATTCTTATTAATGCGGCTTCTCTCTTGCCTTCCAGTAGATCCAAATTGACCCGCATCTCTTCATCATTAGACTCTTGTGTTGCTTGTGAGAATCTTGTACTCGGTTCTCCTATTTCAACTGGGATTAATGCTTCAGCTCCATAAACTAAAGAGAAAGGAGTTTCACCTGTGCTCGTCTTTGTTGTCGTGCGATATGCCCATAAAACTCCGGGTAACACTTCAGGCCAATTACCCTTTGATTCCTCTAAACGTTTCTTCAAATTGTTGATTATGACTTTGTTCGTTGATTCTGCTTGCCCATTGCCTACTGGGTGATAAGGTGTAGATGTGATTCTCTTAATTTGTCAGTTCTCAAAAAACTCAGTGACTTGAGCTCCGATAAATTGAGGGCCATTATCGCATACAATCTCCTTTGGTACACCAAATCGGCAGATGATATTACGCCAAATGAAGTCTTTGACCTCCTTTTCTCGTACCTGTTTGAATGCTCCTGCCTCTACCCATTTAGTGAAGTAATCAGTAAGTACTAGCAAAAATTTTACCTGTCCTTTTGCTTGTGGTAATGGACCCACGATATCCATTCCCCACTTCATAAATGGCCATGGTGATATGACCGCATGTAATAACTCCGCAGGTCTATGCATGTTGTTACCGTACCTTTGATATTTATCACATTTAGCTACAAAACTTTCCGCTTCTTCCTCCATTTTAGGCCAGTAATATCCTGCTCTACTCAAGGTTCTTACTAGTGATCTTCCTCCTGCGTGATTCTCGCAATGCCCCTCATGTATTTCCCTCAATACATACTCCGTTTGAGAAGGTCCGAGGCATCTTGATAATGGACCACCGAACATCTTACGATAAAGATTCCCTTGTTTTAAACAGTAACGAGCAGCCTTTTTTCGAAGTGCATGTGCTTGCTTCTTGTCATTAGGGACGGTACCATACTATAAAAAAGCAACAATTTCGTTTCTCCAATCCCAAGTTAAATTATTAAAATTTACCTCATTCTTATCTAGATCGAGAACTGAGTGAAATAAATGTATAATTGCAGCATTTGCATCTTTTGCTATCATCGAGCCTGCGGATGCGAGATTAGTTAAGGGGGGCATTCTGCTCAACATTTTCATTACCCTCGATATTCATGTTGACCTTCCAATTTGGAATTGCCTTTATCATTCTCGTACCTTTTCCAAGTGATCGAACTGTTGCATCCTTGGCTTCCCTAGCTGTGTAAAGTCCCCAGCATTTATTAACCACGTAGCTGCGAGTCACTTTTTGATCACTACTGATTATACCAAGTTCTCGCTATGCAATTCAAACCTCAATCCACACTTCATACTCCGTCTTATTGTTAGTACGAATGCATTAATAGGCTTGCCTAATATTTTCACGGGTAGGTGGTACAAAACAATTCCTAATCCTGCACCTTTTACGTAGATGAGCCATCAGTAAAAAGGTCCATGTTCCTGGATTAGGCCCCATTTAATACTTGTACTTCTTTTTCTGCTTCTTAATTGCATCCCTTGCTAAAGTCAGCGATTAAATCAGCTAATATCTGTGATTTTATTGCTGTTCTAGGTGATAAGTACGTGATTTCATATCACTTAGCTCTATGGCCATTTAGTAAACCTCCTGACAATTCATGTTTATGCCAATATATTACGTTAGGGATGCAGTCACTAACAACAATGGGATGACAATTGAAAGTAACGTCTAAACTTCCTAGATCGCCATTGATTTAGAGCAAGTCTGCTAATTTTCCAATTGTGGTAATACCATGTCTCCTGCACTCTAACAAAGATTTACTAACATAATGATAGGAGACTGTTTACCCTACTCTTCCAACCAAAACCACGCTTACCGCAACTTCTGAAACAGCAAGGTAGGTGAAAAAGTTTCTCCCCAGCCTGGGTTTTGCTTAGGCAAAGGTGGATTTACAAGTATATTTTTCAAATCCCTAAGTGCTTGTGACCACTCCTCATCCCATTCAAAATGATCCTGCTTCTTAAGAGCCGAGAAGAATTTAAAACATTTTTCCGATGATTTAGAAATGAACCTTCCCAAAGCTGCGATTCTTCCTGTTAGTCTTTGAACCTCTTTCTTGTTGGAAAGTATATCAGGAATTTCTTCAATGGCCTTAATCTGTGCAGGATTCACTTCAATACCACGGTTAGAAACAAGAAAACCTAAAAATTTTCCTGATGCACCAAATGCACATTTTTCTGGATTCAACTTCATATTATATTTTCGTAAAATTTTAAACGTATCAGATAGGTGCGATATATGATCTTCTGAATGTTGAGTCTTAACTAGCATATCATCCATATATACTTCCATGGTTTTACCTAAATTTTCTTGAAACATTTGGGTGACCAACCTTTGATACGTTGCACCTGCATTCTTAAGACCGAAGGGCATTACCTTGTAACAGTAAGTCCCCCTGTCTGTTATAAAAGAAGTTTTTTCTTCATCTCCTGGATCCATCTTGATTTGATTATAGCCTGAATATGCATCTAAAAAACTTAATAGCTCATGCCCTGCAGTAGCATCAATTAACTGATCTATATGCGGTAAAGGAAAGGAATCTTTTGGACAGGCTTTATTAAGGTCTGTGTAATCTACACAGACTCGCCACTTACCGTTCTTCTTAGGAACCACAACAGTATTAGCTAACCAGTTAGGATATTTTACCTCACGAATTGAACCAATTTTTAGCAACTTTTGAACTTCCTCTTGAATCACCTTATTTTTGAAAGTTCCTTGCTTTCTTTTCTTTTGCTTGACGGGAGGATATGATGGATCTTCATTCAACTTATGAGTTATGACTTCCGGTGGTATCCCTGTCATGTCAGAATGGGACCAAGCAAAACAATCTGCATTAGCTTTTAAAAATTCAATCAATTTACGTTTTACCTCCGGGCTAAGATTAGCTCCTATGTACACTTCTCTCTCGGGCCAAGGTATAAATAACACCACGGCCTCTAGCTCTTCTATCGTTGTTTTGATGTTCTCATTCTCCTCCGGTTCTTGAATGGTATCAGGTCTTGAATCCAGATCTGTTTGCTTTTGCTCAGGTGAGGTTGACTCCGTGTTACCCTCACCTAAATTCTGTAATTGCTATTTGTCTTCACCCTTAACAGTTGAATCTGCAACGGAATTGATGCTTCTAGATGTTTGTTGATCGCCTCTAATTTGGCATATTCCCCATGGAGATGGGAATTTAATAACTTGATGTAAAGTTGAAGGAACAACTTCCATGTCATGAATCTATGGCCTCCCAAGAATCATATTGTAAGCCATTTCCATATCTACAACTTGAAATTTGGTATCTTTAACGACGCCTTCTGCGAATGTAGTAAGTATTGCCTCCCCTTTTGTTACAACACTAGAGTTATCAAATCCCAACAAAGTATGCGCCTTTGGAATTAATTTATCCTCCGCTTGCATCTCGCGCAATACCCGTATTAAAACAATGTTTACAGTGTAAGCACGTGATTTTTGCCCTATACGAAATACTCCTATAAAATCCCAAGAAAAATAGATATTTGTTAATTATCGGTCATTTTAGGATTTTTTTGTAGAATTTTTAATTGTTTGCATTTTGTGCATGTTTAATTTTTACTTTAATCATGAAAAAAATACCAAAATACCACGCATGGCATTTAGGCTTTATTTTTATATTTTTTTTAGGATTAATCGATAGTTACTTATTTTATAAAAAAAAATTAAAAATCACAAAAAATAGCTCATTCTTACATTTATTTGTCTTTTAATTTTGGTTTATTGATTTTTCACTTTTAATATAAAATTAAGTGTTGTTTATAATTTTATAATTAGCTAATTAGTTTAATTTCACACTTTGGACAATTTAGGATTTTTTAATTTGTAGGATTTTAATTAAAAGAAAGGAAATAAAAGAAAGTTTGGTTTTGGGCCTTCCTAATTAAATCTCCCAGCCCAATTAAATTCCCCCATAACCCAATTTCAATACTACTACCCAAATTTCCATTACCCATTACCCATTACCCATTATCCATTACCTTACCTATAAGAATACATTAACCTAAAATACACATCGGAAGAGACCCTACACAAAAAAGAGCAACGACGCTCTTCTCTCTGGAGAAAACCAAAAGCAGACCCCCTCTCTTTCTAAAAGAGGGCGCACCTCTCTAAGTCTCGAAAAAAAAGGAATGAACTCCCACCCCATTTCCCATAGAAACTAACAAACCTCTCATTTTGACGCAAAAAAAACAAGCATTTTCAAATCAATATTTTGACTGTCCATTTTTACTAATAAGCTAAAAGGGGCAGTAATTTAAGTTGAGGTGGAGAAAAGGAGCTAACAATACATGGGAAGTTCAAGATTTTCATAGCTAAAATATGGAACAAGTGGAAAATTCATCATCAATGTAACCCAAGAAGCCGTTGAGCTTGAGAAGCTGTTGTTCACTGTTGGATTTGTCCGTTTCAAGTTGCTGAGCTAATTTCTGTTTTCTTCTTTACTTGTAAAGGTACGATTCCTACTGCTGATAAATTTACAGATGTTTGTAGTGGTTAAAAAATTGTGATGTGTAGCTGGGTTACTGACTTTGAATATTTAATGAAATAGATCACTGTTTGCTAGATCTAATTGAGCTAAAATTAGTTAAAATATATTTTTCTAGTCAGATGCATTTGTACGTGTGACTTCATATAAGTTCAAATGAAGTGTTAAATCCAATTAGCTATAGAGATGCGTTTTGGTAGATTCATGGGTCTTCAGCAGAATAATTTTTCATTTGGGCTTGGTGTTTCCTTTTCTTTGTATTTTTAAATTATGCCTATGTATTGAATTGTTGCTATGAGGGGTTTTGGGTCTAGTAAAGCAGATTCCCAGCCCACGGTGAAAATCACTTATTGGTGTAGATAAGCTTTTATTTTAACTTATTAATTTTTGTCTTTTCAATAATTTAGTGATTAGCTTTGAACGACAGCCATAGGATTCGTGTGTTTGGATGCGTTAAAATATGAATGTTGTTTCTTTACTTGGAAAAGGATTTGAGTAATTTGGTTTGGCTTAAATTACCGAGTTATTATTCTAACATTTAGTTATTGAGAATGACCTTTAATGGACATGCATAATTATGACTTCTGAAGTAACGAATTAACATTCTACGTTGAACTTTTGGTAATTACATGCTCCTATGTGGAAGTTTGTGCTATTCTTGTCATTTCATGATTTTGGTACATTATCTTTGGGTTGCTGTATTTCTCACAGTCGTGAATTCCTTTGAACTCACTAACTGATGGAAAACATTATACCAAGTTCGTCAAATCTATCACTGCTAGTCCAACATAATTTTGCCTCGTTAATCCCAAATTTAGGAAGTGAATAATTATGAACATCTGTAGTTTGCTTTAGTTGAATACAATCCTCTGAAATTAGAATCGAGGCGTGCCATTTAGCAAATTTCCATGGCCCTCGCAAAGTTGATAATGCGCAGTTGCTTTAAGCGCGTTATTTTAATAATATTACCTTCCTAAACTCGGGTGTGCATTTCATGCGACCCAAATCCAAATCCCAAAACGTTGAATAAGAGGTGTCGAAGATCCGGGTGCATTTCATGTGACGTGATCCAAAAACACGCTCTTAAACGGCGTTCAACTTTCCTTAAAATTAATTAAAAGCGGTAAATAATTTAAAATTGCACTATAGGTTTGAACATGTATTAGAATCAGATTGTTAGCCAATTATAATAATTTAAGCGACCGTGCTAGAACCACGGGATCCGAGGGTGCCTAACACCTTCCCTCGGATCAACAGAATTCCTTATTCAGAATTCCTGGTTCGCAGACTCCAATTGGGAAGTCGAAAATTTTCCTCGATTTGGGATTTAAATTAAATCGGTGACTTGGGACACCAAAAGCCAATCCTATCCCAAGTGGCGACTCTAAAAATAAACAAATAATCCCATTTCGAATAATGTCACTTTAAATGGAAAAACTCCCTTATACATTATCCTTCGGGGTATGTGTGTAAAA
>NW_017676088.1:17475-18555 GCF_001879085.1 Nicotiana attenuata | reverse complement strand
AAAGATACCAAGTGGCCCGGGCCTTTACAAACCAATCAAACACAAAGGGATCCAAAGAAAATATGCAAATATCATGGCACACATGGCCACAGAATGTCAGATTGTCGACAATTGAGAGAACAAGTAGCCCGGTTATTCAACAACGGGCACCTTCGAGAAGTTCTGAGCGACCGAGCTAAGAATCATTTCAGAACAGGGATTCCAATAAACAAAATGAACAACACGAGCCCCAATACGTCATTCATACGATCATCGGAGGGGTCCATGTTCCTCAAGGTCCGATGATAAAGCGCACCAAAGTATCAATCACAAGGGAAAAATAGACTCGAGATTACATACCAGAAGGAACTTTATCTTTCAACGACGAGGATGCAGAAGGAATCATGCAGCCCCATAATGATGCACTGGTAATTTCTGTACTCATGAATAAAACTCGAGTAAAATGTGTGCTAATTGATCCAGGTAGCTCGGCCAACATCATTGATCGAGCTTGAGGACTGTGCCCTCAACCCTTCACCGGGTATTAAAATTTCCAACACCAGAAGGGATCAAGACGGTATACAGGGAACAACCTGCCGCAAAGGAGATTTTTGCCGTCGATGAAGTAATTATGATATTGGCGCTCTCATCAACAAAGGAGCCAGGTTCGAAAGCAAAATAGAAGCGAAATAGCAGCCACCGATGCTAGCCTCGACCCAACCGGACAAGCAGGGGACTGACGAAGACGATAATTTGCAAGAACTACGCTGGGTCTGATTCATGCGGGGTCATGATACGTAGGCAATCTCCATAGGATTCGACCGTAACTCTAAGAAAAAAGAGAGAAAAGAAAGAAAAAAGAAGAAGAAAACACGAGGGAAGGAAAACAAGAGAGGAAAAGAAACGCAAAAAGAGAAAATAAGGAATCGAGAGAAAAACCATGGCAAAAGAAAAGGAAAAGCAGAAATAAAAACAGAGGAAAGGAAAATGAGAGAAAACAAAAGAGAAAGAAAAGCAAGAAAACAAAGAGTGAAAATCAAAAGAAGAGAAAATAGAAAAGAAAAGTCGGGAATGACGCATGCAACCGGTGCAAACATGTAG
>NW_017676088.1:0-16715 GCF_001879085.1 Nicotiana attenuata | reverse complement strand
ATATATGTGAATTAATTAGGACCCTTTTAGAGACAAAAAAAATAAATAGAAAATCGTAGTTGGCTTTAGGTCGGCCTTTAAATAAAAATGAGACGAGCCTCGACCAACAAAAAATGCAATAAATTGCGGGGCCCTCAGTAAATGCTTTATTAAAATATTTTAGAAATTCGGGACATGCCATTTAGCGAATTTTCATGGCTTCCCGCAAAATTAATAAGACGCTAGCCACTTTTAGGCGCGCTTTTAATAATGTTACCTTCTTAAATACGGGTGTGCATTTCATGCGACCCAAATCCAAATCTCAAAACGTTGGATAAGAGGTGTCGAGGATCCGGGTGCATTTCATGTGACGTGATCCAAAAACACGCTCTTAAACGGCGTTCACTTTCATAAAAAACTAATTAAAAGCGGTTAAACAAATTTATAAAATTGCACTATAAGTTTGAACATGTATAAAAACCAGATTTTTAGCCATTTATAATAATTTAAGCGACCGTGCTAGAACCACGGGATCCGGGGGTGCTCAACGCCTTCCATCGGGTCAACAGAATTCCTTATTCAGAATTTCTGGTGATGCCATTCTTGTTTTAAAATAAGCCGAATGTCCCCAAAAGGGCGCCGGAAGGCTGCTTTTGCAAGAACAGCCACCTTGAGTCATTTTTAAAAGGGTTTGCGGACACAGCCTTAAAATCTTCCTCCCAGAAGTGCTGAAAGGCCGTATCTACAAAACCAAGTCCATGTTTTTCTAGATAAAGAAAAGTTTGCAAAAATAGCCACTTTTTCCTTTTAGGTCAGATAAGTCATTAAAATACTCCTTAGCTGTCTTTCTTTCGTAAATAAAAATAAAGAAAAATACAAATTTTGAAAAATTGAGTCCGAAAATATTTCTGAAAATATTTTTACTTCTAAAAGTTCCCAAAGTTCCAATAAAAAGAAAAAAAAATGTTTAGAAGTCTTTCGTTCAAAAATTCAAAAGAAAAATCAAAATCAAAAATCAAAAATAAATGTTTCCCTTTTTTTCTTTTAAAGCATTTCTTTCGAAATTCCAAAAAGAGTTAGTTTATTTACCCTATTTCTATGAACTACGCTTGGTCTGATTCATGCAGGGTCATGATACGTAGGCAATCTCCATAGGATTCGACCGTAACCCTAAAAAATATGAGGGAAGGAAATAAAAGAAAAACAAGAGAGGAAAAGAAACGCAAAAAGAGAAAATAAGGAATCGAGAGAAAAATCATGGCAAAAGAAAAGGGAAAAGCAGAAAATGAAAAACAGAGGGAAAAGAAAAATGAGAGAAAAATAGAAAGAGAAAGAAAAGCAAGAAAAACAGATAGTAGAAATCAAAAGAAGAAAAAATAGAAAAAGAAAAGTCGGGATGACGCATGCAACCGGTGCAAACATGTAGACATCCGCTTAACTGTATAGGTGCATCATACCCAATGTGCGATTACCTATCTGTTACTTGTCTCAAACTAACCGTGTGTTGCTGTCAATTTCAGTTTAGCCTTTAGAAACGGTGGTTGGTTGTGGTAAGCTGGCATCGCATCAATACTTTACCAGATCGAAAGGAAGTGTGGAAATGTCTACAGAAATGACTTTGCCCGCAGTCCCCATCTCTGAAGACAGCCCCATCTCGGGGGTCCCGGCATCTGAATCATTTACAGTTGAAGAAAATCGGATCTTGCGCCTGCGCTTGGAACAATGGAAAGGAACCTCCAAGCAACATTCCCGGATTCCCAGAGTTATTCCCTAGAGCTGGAGGTGCTTCTACTGTCCCTATCAGTCATCCTCATGGGTTTGGACAACCTACCATGACCGCTCATTTCGTCGGAACACCTTCTGAGGTCCGCCCCCAGGTGTTCCCAGCGGGAGCAGCTCCTAACATCTTCACTGCTCCACCGTGCCCTACTACAACACAACCTTCACTGCCAAGGCCTGCCTTTGATCCCTCAACATTTACCTTCCAAAACCCTGTCTTTCCGGTGGATCCTCCTCAATATCCCACATATAACTACTCGCAGCCGCCACCATACGAGCTTACACCAGGGCAGGACAAAACCCCCAAAGACCCAGAGCAGCATGAGATGGCAAAGAGAATGAGAAGCCTCGAGCAGAGTTTGAAAAACATGCAAGGATTGAGCGGGCAAAAGAGTGTCTCTTACACAGGCCTATGTATGTTCCCTCATCTACACTTGCCGTCAGGATTCAAAACACCAAAATTTGAGAAGTATGACGGACACGGTGACCCCATTGCTCACCTGAAGAAGTATTGCAATCGGTTACGGGGAGCCGGTGGCAAAGAAGAGTTGTTGATGGCATATTTTGGGGAAAGCTTGATTGGTATCGCTTCAGAATGGTATATGGATCAAGATGTCTCGCGTTGGCATATTTGGGATGATCTGGCCCGAGACTTTGTTCGACAATTTCAGTACAACATAGATATCGCGCCAGACAGGAACTCTTTGGCAAATCTTAAGAAAAAGCCTTCAGAAAGTTTCCGTGAATATGCAATTAAGTGGCGTGAACAGGCGTCAAGAGTGAAACCTCTGATGGACGAGGTAGAGATGGTCACTGTTTTCCTTCAAGCCCAGGAAGCAGACTACTTTCAGAATATGATGTCGGCCATGGGCAAGCCTTTCGCAGAGGCAATAAAAATCGGAGAAATGGTAGAGAATGGACTAAAAACAGGTAGGATTTTGAGCCAGTCAGCCATAAGAGCAACCTCCCAAGCCATCCAAGGCGGGTCTGGAGGAATAGCCAAAGGCAAAAAGAAAGAAGAAACAGTGATGGCAGCATCAGGAGGAAGAAGATACCGGGCTCCTAGACCGGTATTCTCTGAAAGAACCCCTCAACACTACTATCCTCATATTGGTATGGCCTATGCTCCTACACCTTATGCGGTCATGAATGCACAACCTTTCGGCCGACCGCAACCACAACCTAACCGAAATCCACCTCCATTCCAAAGAAATCCACCTCCTCACCAGAACCACTATAATCCCCGACCTCCGCAGAATAACTTCCGTCCTTGAGAACCACCCAGGAGACTAAATTTTACGCCAATTGGTGAACCTTACTCCAGTCTGTTCCCGAAACTCGTCCAGATGAATTTGCTGCAACCTATTCCCCAAAACAGGCAGAACCCAGAATCTTCAGCTTATCAACGAGGGGTCCATTGTGCCTACCATTCAGGAGCTGAAGGGCATAGTACTGATAACTGCTGGACATTGAAGAAAGCAGTGGAAGATTTGATTGAACAAGGGAAAATAGTGTTGAGGGATGAAGAAGCCCCGAATGTGACTAATAACCCGTTGCCCGCTCACAACAACGGGCCGATAATCAGTATGATTTGTGAAGACAGGGAGTTTGATCCGGCTTTGAAAGCCATAATTGCTATTGCCGATGCAGAAAAGAAGCCCAAGGTACCCCCGAAGCAAGGAAAAGGGAAGAAGAAGAATAAAACTGTCAGAACTGAGCCTGAGAAGAAACCTGAGACAAAAGTTGAAACGGACTCTCCTAAGAACGGAATTCTCTATATTCCGCGAGGACGCCAAGAAAAACCATTGGTTGTCACTATTCCAAGGAAAGCTGAAGTAATAAGGGAAACACCAATATACGTACCGAAAGGAGCCTATGTGGTACGGGGGATAATTAAACCGCCTCGGCTGAGTGAGCCAGTGGTTATTGGACGCGTACCACAGAAGCCAATGACAGACCCCTCTGCAGTGCCATAGAACTATCAACAAACAGTGGTCACATACAAGGGCAAAGAAATTTCGGGGGAACTTCCAGGGAAGAACTCTGTTGAGAAATATTCGAATATACAGGAGGTAAACAATGCCGCTCGAAAGCGTTTTCCGTCCAAGAGGCCAATGAGTGCTGAGGAAGCGGAAGCCTTCTTCCAGAAAATGAAGATGCCTGATTATGAGACGGTGGATCAATTAAGGAAGTACCCTGAATAGGTGTCCCTGCTATCATTGGTGACAAAATCCTCCGAACATCAGAAGATCTTGATGAAAACTTTGAATGAGGCATATGTATTGAAACTTCAGTCGAGCAGCTCGAAAGAATAGCAGAAAGGTTCTTCGCCATCAATCAACTCTCTTTTAGCAAAAATGATTTGCCTCCGGAAGGCGCAGCTCATAACAAAGCCTTACATCTGACCGTCAAGTATGAAGGTTATTATGTCAAGCGAGTCATGGTAGATGGAGGATCGGGGGTTGACATTTGCCCACTCTCTATACTGCAAAGGATGGAAATTGGGACAGGAAGGATTCTTCCAAATAATTTTTGTGTGAGAGCTTTTGATGGTATTAAGAGGGATACCATCGGTGAAATCGACTTGATATTGACCATAGGTCCGGTAGAGTTCGAGGTGACCTTCCAGGTGTTGGATATGGATACATCTTATAACTTCCTTCTGGGGAGGCCCTGGATCCATGCTGCAGGAGTTGTGCCCTCTACCCTCCACCAAATGGTAAAATTCGAGTATGAAGACCAGGAAATCGTGGTCCACGGAGAAGACGAGCAGTCCATTTATCGTGATCCATCTATCCCATGTTTGGAGGCAAGGGAAGGAAGTGAGCATATTGTTTATCAAGCCTTTGAAATTGTGGTAGCAGATCAGCACGAGGAGGGAAATCCTTGTCCTCAGCCTTTCCTGTCTAATGCTTCAATCATGGTGGCCAGAGAAATGATTAGACACGGTTTCAAGCTAGGAAAAGGGTTGGGAAAAGCTTTACAAGGAATATCTGAGCTGGTAACTCTACCCACAGCAGAAAAGTTCTTCGGAATAGGCTTCCACCCTACCCCAGATGATGAGAAATAGGCCGAGGAAAGAAAGAAAGAAGGATGGGTTCTGCCACAACCATTGCCATATCTCTATGACACTTTTGTCAAGACCAAGTATGGCAAAGAAAGGGACGATGAGTTGTTCACAGCTGAGGAAATCGAAGATATATGTGGAGCTATGAGAGAAATGCTTTATGAAACAAACATGGTTCAGACAGGGGAAGGGACTAGCACCGCTAAGGTGCTCTATATGGGACCAGATGCTAAACTCCAAAACTGGAAGGCTAGGCTATTCCCGATCAGGCGGGAATCCCGGTAGACTAGCCATGTCACCTTTTTTTGCATCCCGAGTTATTTCAGGGTGTAACTTGGATGTTTCTTTTAGTTTCTTGTTTTTAAATTCCTGAATGTAAGCCCTGTTATCTTTCCAATTCCAAGAAATGAAATCAATATTTCATCGTCCATTCTTCCTTTTTATTCTTTCTAATTTTGTTGTTTTTTCCTTTTCATCTTCTCTTTTCAGTCCTAATAATGCGGCTTTAAATAACATGACATGCTTGCGGACTCCATGCCCAGACTCAAACACGCTGTCTAATTTTGAAATAATGAATCAAGAACCGGAATATGATGAAGAAGAGGCTTTTAGGGAAATAAATCGAGAATTGGAACAATTTGAGAACAAACCTAAGCCAAACCTGAATGACACTGAACCGGTTAATTTGGGAACTGCCGAAGAAATAAGGGAAACCAAAATAAGCATTCACACAGATGAGCAAACTCGAGATGCAATAATCCAACTCCTGTTCGAATTTAAAGATGTGTTTGCTTGGTCGTATGACGACATGCCAGGATTGAGTATGGATCTAGTGGTGCACAAATTGCCAATTTACCCCGATTGTCCTCCAGTACAGCAAAAGCAAAGGAAGTTTAAAACTGATATCAGTGATAAGATCAAAGAAGAAATCATAAAACAGTTGAAGGCGGGGGTAATTCGAGTGGTCCGATATACTACATGGTTAGCCAATGTGGTTCCAGTGCCAAAGAAAGACGGAAAAACCCGGGTGTGTGTGGATTACCGAGATTTGAATAGGGCAAGTCCCAAAGACAATTTCCTGTTACCTAACATTCACATCCTTGTTGATAACTGCGCCAAACATGAAATACAGTCCTTCGTGGATTGTTACGCAGGATATCATCAGATGTTGATGGATGAAGAAGATGCCGAGAAGACAGCTTTCACTACACCCTGGGTACCTACTGCTATCGGGTCATGCCATTTGGGCTGAAGAATGCTGGGGCAACTTATTTGAGAGCCATGACCACCATTTTCCACGATATGATGCATCAAGAAATAGAGGTGTATGTGGATGATGTAATCATTAAGTGACGAACTCAGAGTGACCACGTTCGAGATTTGAGAAAGTTCTTCGAACGGTTGCGCAAGTATGATCTGAAGTTGAATCCAGCTAAATGTGCCTTCGGAGTCCCATCAGGCAAGCTCCTGGGTTTCATAGTCAGCAGGAGAGGTATTGAGTTAGATCCAACAAAGATAAAAGCCATTCGAGATTTACCTCCTCCAAGAACTAAGAAGGACGTGATGAGCTTATTGGGCAGGTTAAACTATATCAGTCGATTCATCACTCAACTGACTACCACCTGTGAGCCCATATTCAAACTGTTGAAGAAAGATGCGGCTATCAAATGGACATCCGAATGTCAAGAGGCCTTCGATAAAATCAAGGAATATTTGTCAAATCCTCCAGTATTGGTCCCACCGGAGCATGGGCGACCTCTCTTTTTGTATCTGACAGTGTTGGAAAATTCTTTTGGCTGTGTCCTCGGGCAGCATGATATAACCGGAAGAAAAGAGCAAGCAATTTACTATCTGAGCAAGAAGTTCACCAGCTATGAGACCAAATACACTTTGTTGGAGAGAACATGCTGCGCTCTGACGTGGGTCGCTCAAAAGCTGAGACATTACCTTCAAGCCCATACCGCCTATCTAATAACCAGGTTGGATCCTCTAAAATACATATTCCAGAAACCGATGCCCACTGGGAGGCTGGCAAAATGGCAAATCCTGCTCACTGAATTTGACATAGCCTATGTTACTCGCACGGCAATGAAAGCTCAGGTGTTGGCGGATCATTTGGCTGAAAACCCAGTTGACGAGGAATACCAACCGTTAAGCACTTATTTCTCGGATGAGGAGGTAAATTCAGTAGAAGCCATCTCTGAGGACACTCGTGCTTGGAAAATGTTCTTTGACGGAGCAGTAAATGCAAGAGGTGTAGGCATCGGGGCAGTCTTGATATCACCCAATGGTCAGCACTACCCAGCTACAGCAAGGCTCCGATTTTTCTGCACAAACAATATGGCCGAGTATGAAGCCTGCATCATGGGCATGAATATGGCAATTGACCAAGATGTTGAAGATTTATTAATCATGGGGGACTCTGACTTGATTATTCGGCAAGCCCAAGGGGAGTGGGAGACTTGAGATGTTAAGCTCATTCCCTATCGACAACATGTGGAAGATCTCACCAAACGCTTCAAGTCGATAGAATTCAGGTATATCCCTCGGTGTCATAATGAACTAGCCNTTTCCTTTTCATCTTCTCTTTTCAGTTATAATAACGCGGCTTTAAATAACATGACATGCTTGCGGACTTCATGCCCAGACTCAAACACGCTGTCTAATTGTGAAATAATGAATCAAGAACCGGAATATGATGAAGAAGAGGCTTTTAGGGAAATAAATCGAGAATTGGAACAATTTGAGAACAAACCTAAGCCAAACCTGAATGACACTGAACCGGTTAATTTGGGAACTGCCGAAGAAATAAGGGAAACCAAAATAAGCATTCACGCAGATGAGCAAACTCGAGATGCAATAATCCAACTCCTGTTCGAATTTAAAGATGTGTTTGCTTGGTCGTATGACGACATGCCAGGATTGAGTATGGATCTAGTGGTGCACAACTTGCCAATTTACCCCGATTGTCCTCCAGTACAGCAAAAGCAAAGGAAGTTTAAAACTGATATCAGTGATAAGATCAAAGAAGAAATCATAAAACAGTTGAAGGCGGGGGTAATTCGAGTGGTCCGATATACTACATGGTTAGCCAATGTGGTTCCAGTGCCAAAGAAAGACGGAAAAACCCGGGTGTGTGTGGATTACCGAGATTTGAATAGGGCAAGTCCCAAAGACAATTTCCTGTTACCTAACATTCACATCCTTGTTGATAACTGCGCCAAACATGAAATACAGTCCTTCGTGGATTGCTACGCAGGATATCATCAGGTGTTGATGGATGAAGAAGATGCTGAGAAGACAGCTTTCACTACACCCTGGGGTACCTACTGTTATCGGGTCATGCCATTTGGGCTGAAGAATGCTGGGGCAACTTATATGAGAGCCATGACCACCATTTTCCACGATATGATGCATGAAGAAATAGAGGTGTATGTGGATGATGTAATCATTAAGTCCCGAACTCAGAGTGACCACGTGCGAGATTTGAGAAAGTTCTTCGAATGGTTGCGCAAGTATGATCTGAAGTTGAATCCAGCTAAATGTGCCTTCGGAGTCCCATCAGGCAAGCTCCTGGGTTTCATAGTCAGCAGGAGAGGTATTGAGTTAGATCCAACAAAAGATAAAGACCATTCGGGATTTACCTCCTCCAAGAACTAAGAAGGATGTGATGAGCTTATTGGGCAGGTTAAACTATATCAGTCGATTCATCGCTCAACTGACTACCACCTGTGAGCCCATATTCAAACTGTTGAAGAAAGATGCGGCAATCAAATGGACATCCGAATGTCAAGAGGCCTTCGACAAGATCAAGGAATATTTGTCAAATGCTCCAGTATTGGTCCCACCGGAGCCTGGGCGACCTCTCTTCTTGTATCTGACAGTGTTGGAAAATTCTTTTGGCTGTGTTCTTGGGCAGCATGATATAACTGGCAGGAAAGAGCAGGCAATTTATTATTTGAGCAAGAAGTTCACCAGCTATGAGGCCAAATACACTTTGTTGGAGAGAACATGCTGCGCTCTGACGTGGGTCGCTCAAAAATTGAGACACTATCTTCAAGCCCACACCACCTATCTAATAACCAGGTTGGATCCTTTGAAATACATATTCCAGAAACCGATGCCCACTGGGAGGCTGGCAAAATGGCAAATCTTGCTCACTGAATTTGACATAGTCTACGTTACTCGCACGGCAATGAAGGCCCAGGCGTTGGCAGATCATTTGGCTGAAAACCCGGTTGACAAAGAATACCAACCATTGAGCACATATTTCCCAGATGAGGAGGTAAATTCAGTAGAAGCCATCGTCTGAGGACAACTCGTGCTTGGAAAATGTCTTTGACGGAGCAGTAAATGCAAGAGGTGTAGGCATTGGGGCAATCTTGATATCACCCAATGGTCAGCACTACCCAGCTACAGCTAGGCTCCGATTCTTCTGCACAAATAATACNNNNTTGAGAAATATTCAAATGTACAGGAGGTAAACAATGCCGCTCGAAAGCGCTTTCCGTCCAAGAAGCCAGTGAGTGCTGAGGAAGCAGAAGCCTTCTTCCAGAAAATGAAGATGCCTGATTATGAAACAGTGGATCAATTGAGGAAATATCCTGAACAGGTGTCCCTGCTATCATTGGTGACGAAATCCTCCGAACATCAGAAGATTTTAATGAAAACTCTGAATGAGGCGTATGTGCCAGTTGAAACTTCAGTCGAACAGCTCGAAAGGATGGCAGAAAGGTTCTTCGCCATCAATCAACTCTCTTTTAGTAAAAATGACTTGCCTCCGGAAGGCGCAGCTCACAACAAAGCCTTACATCTGACCGTCAAGTGTGAAGGTTATTATGTCAAGCGAGTCATGGTGGATGGAGGATCGGGAGTTGACATCTGCCCACTCTCCACATTGCAAAGGATGGAAATCGGGACAGGAAAGATTCGTCCGAATAATGTTTGTGTGAGAGCGTTTGACGGTATTAAGAGGGATACCATCGGTGAAATTGACTTGATATTGACCATAGGTCCGGTAGAGTTCGAGGTGACCTTCCAGGTGTTGGACATGGATACATCTTATAACTTCCTTCTGGGGAGGCCCTGGATCCATGCTGCAGGAGCTGTGCCCTCTACCCTCCACCAAATGGTAAAATTCGAGTATGAAGACCAGGAAATCGTGGTCCACGGAGAAGACGAGCAGTCCATTTATCGTGACCCATCTATCCCATGTTTGGAGGCAAGGGAAGGAAGTGAGCATATTGTTTATCAAGCCTTTGAAATTGTGGTAGCAGATCAGCACGAGGAGGGAAATCCTTGTCCCCAGCCTTTCCTGTCTAATGCTTCAATCATGGTGGCCAGAGAAATGATTAGACACGGTTTCAAGCCAGGAAAAGGGTTAGGAAAAGCTTTGCAAGGAATATCTGAGCCGGTAACTCTACCCACAGCAGAAAAGTTCTTCGGAATAGGCTTCCACCCTACCCCAGATGATGAGAAATGGGCCGAGGAAAGAAAGAAAGAAGGATGGGTTCTGCCACAACCATTGCCACATCTCTATGATACTTTTGTCAAGACCGAGTATGGCAAAGAAAGGGACGATGAGTTGTTCACAGCTGAGGAAATCGAAGATATATGTGGAGCTATGAGACAAATCCTTTATGAAACCAACATGGTTCAGCCAGGGGAAGGGACTAGCACCGCTGAGGTGCTCTATATAGGACCAGATGCTAAACTCCAAAACTGGAAGGCTACGCCATTCCCGATCAGGCGGGAATCCCGGTAGACTAGCCCTGTCACCTTTTTTGCATCCCGAGTTATTTCAGGGTGTAACTCGGATGTTTCTTTTAGTTTCTTGTCTTTAAATTCCTGAATGTAAACCCTGTTATCTTTCCAATTCCAAGAAATGAAATCAATATTTCATCGTCCATTCTTCTTTTTATTCTTTCTAATTTTGTTGTTTTTTTTCTTTTCATCTTCTTTTTTCAGTCCTAATAATGCGGCTTTAAATAACATGACATGCTTGCGGACTTCATGCCCGGACTCAAACACGCTGTCTAATTGTGATATAATGAATCAAGAACTGGAATATGATGAAGAAGAGGCTTTTAGGGAAATAAATCGAGAATTGGAACAATTTGAGAACAAACGTAAGCCAAACCTGAATGACACTGAACCGCAACTAGGCTAATAACCCTTCAAAGGTCCATAATAACTTCCCTTTTCATAACACACAAGAACAATCGTCACTCAGGAGTAAATCCTCCGCAGTCCACAACTCAATAAACTGAGTGCCCTCCAGGCATATATTCTCAATCAACGATATTATCACAACCTCCATACTTGGTTTAAGTCTTTAATCAACCCAGTGACTACCTGCCACACTTATACAATCTTCTCATATATCCTACCATAACAAATAACTGGGTCGTACCTCCAAACCACCGGCCGCACTAACGCTGAAAAGCGGTCAAGAATCATTAACCAGGATGCAAAGCCCTTTTTACCAAACACCGATGACGCTGATGACAAAACCAACTTACCTCAAACATCGAAACTCCTTTCCTGCTCATCCGAGCTCGTGACATCTGTCCATGCCGAGCTGTTACCTTGACCTTTACTTTAATTCCATACCACTCACCGCACCTAACATGCCAACATACGATAGAACACGCTTTTCNAAGATGTCTCGCGTTGGCATATTTGGGATGATCTGGCCCGAGACTTTGTTCGACAATTTCAGTACAACATAGACATCGCGCCAGACAGGAACTCCTTGGCGAATCTAAAGAAAAAGCCCTCAGTAAGTTTCCGCGAATATGCAATTAAGTGGCGTGAACAGGCGTCAAGAGTGAAGCCTCCGATGGATGAGGTAGAGATGGTCACTGTTTTCATTCAAGCCCAGGAAGCAGACTATTTTCAGAATATGATGTCCGCCATGGGCAAGCCCTTCGCAAAGGCAATAAAAATCGGAGAGATGGTAGAGAATGGGCTAAAAACGGGTAGAATCTTGAGCCAGTCAGCCATAAGAGCAACCTCCCGAGCCATCCAAGGCGGGTCTGGAGGAATGGCAAAAGGCAAAAAGAAAGAAGAAACAGTGATGGAAACATCGGGAGGAAGAAGATACCGGGCCCCTAGACCGGTATTCTCTGAAAGAACCCCTCAACACTACTATCCTCATACTGATATGGCTTATGCTCCTCTACCTTATGCGGTCATGAACGCTCAACCCTTCGGCCGACCGCAACCGCAAGCTAACCGAAATCCACCTCCATTCCAAAGAAATCAACCTCCTCACCAGAACCAATATAATCCTCGAGCACCGCAAAATAACTTCCGCCCTTGGGAACTGCCTAGACGACCAAATTTTACGCCGATTGGTGAACCCTACTCCAGTCTGTTCCCAAAGCTCGTTCAGATGAATCTGTTGCAGCCTATTCCCCGAAACAGGCAGAACCCGGAATCTCCAGCTTATCAACGAGGGGTCCATTGTGCCTACCATTCAGGAGCTGAAGGGGATAGTACTGATAACTGCTGGACATTGAAGAAAGCTGTGGAAGATTTGATTGAACAAGGGAAAATAGTGTTGAGGGATGAAGAAGTCCCGAATGTGACCAATAATCCGTTGCCCGCTCACAACAACGGGCCGGTAATCGGGATGATCTGCAAAGATAGAGAATTTGATCCAGCATTAAAAGCTATAATTGCTATTGCCGACGCAGAAAAGAAACCCAAGGTACCCCCGAAGCAAGAGAAAGGGGAGAAGAAGAATAAAAGTGTCAAAACCGAGCCTGAGAAGAAACCTGAAACGAAAGCAGAGACGGAACCTCCTAAGAATGGAATCCTCTACGTTCCGCGAGGACGCCAAGAAAAACCATTAGTAGTTAGTGCTCCAAGGAAGTTTGAAGTAAAAAGGGAAACGCAAATATATGTGCCAAAAGGAGCTTATGTCGTACGGGGGACAATTAAGCCTCCTCGGCTGAATGAGCCAGTGGTTATTGGACGCGTACCACAGAAGCCAATGACAGACCCCTCTGCAGTGCCGTAGAACTATCAGCAAACAGTGGTTACATACAAGGGCAAAGAAATTTCGGGGGAACTCCCAGGGAAAACCTCCGTTGAGAAATATTCAAGTGTACAGGAGGTAAACAATGCCGCTCGAAAGCGCTTTCCGTCCAAGAAGCCAGTGAGTGCTGAGGAAGCAGAAGCCTTCTTCCAAAAAATGAAGATGCCTGATTATGAAACAGTGGATCAATTGAGGAAATATCCTGAACAGGTGTCCCTGCTATCATTGGTGACGAAATCCTCCGAACATCAGAAGATCTTAATGAAAACTCTGAATGAGGCATATGTGCCAATTGAAACTTCAGTCGAACAGCTCGAAAGGATAGCAGAAAGGTTCTTCGCCATCAATCAACTCTCTTTTAGTAAAAATGACTTGCCTCCGGAAGGAGCAGCTCACAACAAAGCCTTGCATCTGACTGTCAAGTGTGAAGGTTATTATGTCAAGCGAGTCATGGTGGATGGAGGATCGGGAGTTGACATCTGCCCACTCTCCACATTGCAAAGGATGGAAATCGGGACAGGAAAGATTCGTCCGAATAATGTTTGTGTGAGAGCGTTTGACGGTATTAAGAGGGATACCATCGGTGAAATTGACTTGATATTGACCATAGGTCCGGTAGAGTTCGAGGTGACCTTCCAGGTGTTGGACATGGATACATCTTATAACTTCCTTCTGGGGAGGCCCTGGATCCATGCTGCAGGAGCTGTGCCCTCTACCCTCCACCAAATGGTAAAATTCGAGTATGAAGACCAGGAAATCGTGGTCCACGGAGAAGACGAGCAGTCCATTTATCGTGACCCATCTATCCCATGTTTGGAGGCAAGGGAAGGAAGTGAGCATATTGTTTATCAAGCCTTTGAAATTGTGGTAGCAGATTAGCACGAGGAGGGAAATCCTTGTCCCCAGCCTTTCCTGTCTAATGCTTCAATCATAGTGGCCAGAGAAATGATTAGACACGGTTTCAAGCCAGGAAAAGGGTTAGGAAAAGCTTTGCAAGGAATATCTGAGCCGGTAACTCTACCCACAACAGAAAAGTTCTTCGGAATAGGCTTCCACCCTACCCCAGATGATGAGAAATGGGCCGAGGAAAGAAAGAAAGAAGGATGGGTTCTGCCACAACCATTGCCACATCTATATGATACTTTTGTCAAGACCAAGTATGGCAAAGAAAGGGACGATGAGTTGTTCACAGCTGAGGAAATCGAAGATATATGTGGAGCTATGAGACAAATGCTTTATGAAACAAACATGGTTCAGCCAGGGGAAGGGACTAGTACCGCTGAGGTGCTCTATATGGAACCAGATGCTAAACTCCAAAACTGGAAGGCTACGCCATTCCCAATTAGGCGGAATCCCGGTAGACTAGCCCTGTCACCTTTTTTTGCATCCCGAGTTATTTCAGGGTGTAACTCGGATGTTTCTTTTAGTTTCTTGTCTTTAAATTCCTGAATGTAAACCCTGTTATCTTTCCAATTCCAAGAAAGGAAATTAATATTTCATCGTCCATTCTTCTTTTTATTCTTTCTAATTTTGTTGTTTTTTTCTTTTCATCTTCTCTTTTCAGTCCTAATAATGCGGCTTTAAATAACATGACATGCTTGCGGACTTCATGCCCGGACTCAAACACGCTGTCTAATTGTGATATAATGAATCAAGAACTGGAATATGATGAAGAAGAGGCTTTTAGGGAAATAAATCGAGAATTGGAACAATTTGAGAACAAACCTAAGCCAAACCTGAATGACACTGAACCGGTTAATTTGGGAACTGCCGAAGAAATAAGGGAAACCAAAATAAGTATTCACACAGATGAGCAAACTTGAGATGCAATAATCCAACTCTTGTTCGAGTTTAAAGATGTGTTTGCTTGGTCGTATGACGACATGCCAGGACTGAGTATGGATCTAGTGGTGCACAAATTGCCAATTTACCCCGATTGTTTTCCAGTACAGCAAAAGCAAAGAAAGTTCAAAACTGATATTAGTGATAAGATCAAAGAAGAAATCACAAAATAGTTGAAGGCGGGGGTACATGGTTAGCCAATGTGGTTCCAGTGCCAAAGAAAGACGGGAAAACCCGGGTGTGTGTGGATTACCGAGATCTGAATAGGGCAAGTCCCAAAGACAACTTCCCGTTACCTAACATTCACATCCTTGTTGATAACTGCACAAAACATGAAATATAGTCCTTCGTGGATTGTTACGCAGGATATCATCAGGTGTTGATGGATGAAGAAGATGCCGAGAAGACAGCTTTCACTACACCCTGGGGTACCTACTGTTATCGGGTCATGCCATTTGGGCTGAAGAATGCTGGAGCAACTTATATGAGAGCCATGACCACCATTTTCCACGATATGATGCATCAAGAAATAGAGGTGTATGTGGATGATGTAATCATTAAGTCCCGAACTCAGAATGACCACGTTCGAGATTTGAGAAAGTTCTTCGAACGGTTGCGCAAGTATGATCTGAAGTTGAATCCGGCTAAATGTGCTTTCGGAGTCCCATCAGGCAAGCTCCTGGGTTTCATAGTCAGCAGGAGAGGTATTGAGTTAGATCCCACAAAGATAAAGGCCATTCGAGATTTACCTCCTCCAAGAACTAAGAAGGATGTGATGAGCTTATTGGGCAGGTTAAACTATATCAGTCGATTCATCGCTCAACTGACTACCACCTGTGAGCCCATATTCAAACTGTTGAAGAAAGATGCGGCAATCAAATGGACATCCGAATGTCAAGAGGCCTTCGATAAAATCAAGGAATATTTGTCAAATCCTCCAGTATTGGTCCCACCGGAGCATGGGCGACCTCTCTTTTTTTATCTGACAGTGTTGGAAAATTCTTTTGGTTGTGTCCTCGGGCAGCATGATATAACTGGGAGAAAAGAGCAAGAAATTTACTATCTGAGCAAGAAGTTCACCAGCTATGAGGCCAAATACACCTTGTTGGAAAGAACATGCTGCGCTCTGACGTGGGTCGCTCAAAAGCTGAGACATTATCTTCAAGCCCATACCACTTATCTAATAACCAGGCTGGATCCTTTGAAATACATATTCTAGAAACCGATGCCCACTGGGAGGCTGGCAAAATGGCAAATCTTGCTCACTGAATTTGACATAGTTTGTGTTACTCGCACGACAATGAAGGCCCAGGCGTTTTGGCTGAAAACCCGGTTGACGAGGAATACCAACCGTTAAACACTTATTTCCCGGATGAGGAGGTAAATTCAGTGGAAGCCATCTCTGAGGACACTCGTGCTTGGAAAATGTTCTTTGATAGAGCAGTAAATGCAAGAGGTGTAGGCATTGGGGCAATCTTGATATCACCCAATGGTCAACACTACCCAGCTACAGCTAGGCTCCGATTCTTTTGCACAAACAATACGGCTGAGTACGAAGCCTGTATCATGGGCATGAATATGGCAATTGACCAAGATATTGAAGATTTATTATTCATGGGGGATTCTGATTTGATTATCCGGCAGGCCCAAGGGGAGTGGGAGACTCGAGATGTTAAGCTCATTCCCTATCGACAACATGTGGAAGATCTCACCAAACGCTTCGAGTCGATAGAGTTCAGGTATATCCCTCGGTGTTATAATGAACTAGCCGATGCACTCGCCACTCTAGCTTCAATGCTGCCTTACCCAGGCAATGCCCATATTGACCCTCTGGAGATTCAAATCAAAGAAAAGCACGGGTATTATAATGCGGTTGAAGCGGGACCCAGCAGTCAACCCTGGTATCATGATATCAAGAGATTTCTGAAAACACAGAAATACCCTGAGCAAGCCACCGGAGATCAGAAAAGAACCATTAGACGGCACGCGAGCGGTTTCTTCTTA
>NW_017676087.1:47114-52341 GCF_001879085.1 Nicotiana attenuata | reverse complement strand
GTATGGTAGAAGATGTCATTCTCCTATCGGATGGTTTAAAGCTGGTGAGAATAACTTATTGGGACCCGACTTAGTACAAGAAGCTATGAACAAAGTCCAATTGATTCGACAGAAATTGCTTACAGCTCAAAGTAGACAAAAATCTTATGCGGATAAGAGAAGAAGAGGTTTAGTGTTTACAATTGGGGACAAAGTGTTCCTACGAGTCTCTCCTATGAAAGGTGTGATGCAGTTTGGGAAAAAAGGCAAGCTAAGCCCCAGGTTTATAGGACCATATGAGATACTAGACCGAGTGGGAGCGGTGGCTTATCGTTTGGCATTTCCTCTTGAGTTGTCCTTTATTCATCCAGTTTTTCATGTCTCAATGCTAAGGAAATGTATATCAGACTCATCTCAGGTGCTTGAAGAACCTGTTACATCGCTCGATGAGAACTTGTCTTACGAGGAGGAGCCAATGGCTATTGTTGATAGGCAAGTAAGGAAGCTACGGTCAAAAGAAATTATGTTCCTTAAAGCGTTATGGAGAAATAATCCAGTTGAAGAATCTTCGTGGGAAGTAGAAAAAGATATACAAGTGAAGTATCCTCATTTATTTCAGTCCACAGGTACGTACTTAAATTAAATTCGGGGACCGAATTTCATAAGGTGGGGAGAATGTAATACCCTATATATTAATGAGGGCATATAAGTCTTTAACTAAACTAAAAAAAAAAAAAGATAAATAATAGGACAATGGGCTAAAGCCCATAAGAATGAGAAACGAGAAAAGGGAAAAAGGGGGGAAAAGTTGCTGCTAAGCAACAGAAGCTAAAAACAAAGAAAGAAAGAAAAATGAATGGTGGAGGAGGAAACAAAGGAGAAGAAGAAGAAGAAGAAAAAGGCTAGAGACAAACCTTGAGAAATTTTAAAAACGCACCGGTTCTTAGGGGTAATTCTCAAATTTCTCATCTGGGTTCTTTTCTTCTGGTAATTATTTTTTTTTATCTCAGTTCATATATTTGAAGGGTTTCACAAGGTACAAGAAATTAAATACCAATAAGAGTTATTCTGGGCAAGTTATGCAATTGGAAGTTGGTCAATGTAACTGTAGGATAAATTCCCTTGGAAAAAGAAGGGTGTTGATGTATTTGTACTTACACTAGTCTCATTATATATGATCATTGTTAGGTGCAAATCAAGTTAGGGTGCAAGGATTGAGTTTTGGTGTTTAACTGTATTGCAATGACAATATCGAATTGGGTTTGAATGTTGTGAGTCTAGTATTGAGTACAAAAGATAAGTACCAATTAAGAAGGAATATTATGGACAGTAAGGTTATTTCAGTTTCAATTTATGCACACGATTAAGGAAATAGAACAGTATAGGGAATAAACCATATAAATACCTTTTTATTTACAAGATTTTGGACTAATTTAAATTACTCATAGCATGGGTAAATATAATTCGGCGAATTGATGATAAAATATAAAACTCGGAGGATTGGGTATTCTAAATTAGTGATGGATTTAGCCTAAATGAGGCAATTAACACAAGATCGATATTGATGTGATTATAGATTGATTGAAGAAAGTCGTATAGATCGCTCGAGGCGACAAGTTTGGTACTTCGACACGAGTACTGTGAGTAGTAATCTTACCACAATTTGTGTTTTCATAACCTGCATGATTTATATATGATTTTGAAAATAAATGTATAACCGATGATTTGAAATTTGCATGTGGGACAAGTCCTTTACTTTATATGATACCGAACAGTTTACTTGAGATGTTTACCGATTAATCAAAATATTTTCACCATTACTAGATATATTTTACCGTTACTTGAGATGTTGCAGTTATTTGAAGTATTCTCACTGTTACTAGACATGTTTTACTGTTAGTTGAGACATGAATACTGTTACCGAAATAAAATTATAAAATTTGATAAGGAATGATATGCCCTTTATTATTTTAAAAATGCTTTTGTATGAGTATTTACTATTTACAAGAAAGAGTATAAATGGGAGGAGACTTTGAAGGATCCCGTAGCTAACGGCGTGTTCGCTAGACCTGGTGCACATTGTATTTACAGATTACCGATTACAGTTATAGCCCTCGCTAGTGGAAAGGTAGAACTAGCATACAGTTACAGTTTTCCCTCGAGTAGGGACCTACAGTTATACTTGACTCCTTTTACGAAGGGGTACACACAGTGATACAGATTACATGATCCTTTTTTGAAAATCTCTCAAATATAAAGATTTGCTATGACACAGTATTTACCAAGTTTATTACTGAATTTGTAAATTGATTTTGTTACAGGAAACACATGATGGGACTGATTATTATTACCGTTTTAAAAGGGGCATTTTATTTTGTGATTATTATACAAGCATGTTTTCTGACTTGTCCCCTATTAAAAACTGGTTGTGGTTAAATATTATTACTCACTGAGCTAGCGACTCACTCCCCGCTATTATTTTTACAGAGACAACAGTAGACGCAGGCAAGGATTCCGTTAATTAGAGTACACGAGTTGGCAGTTCCTGGTGAGCCCCGCATTTATTCGCGTGGGCAAAGATTATTATTTATTTGTTATAGTCTCTTTCTTGAAACTCTTAGAGTCGCTCCATAGTCATTTTTATGAGTGTCGTAAGTATTCTTTTGTTAATATAGACTTGCGATTCGTATTAGACTTTTCTATCGTATAATTGAAGATGAAGTTAGTATTATTGTGTTGGAAATATTTCGTGAATGGGGATTATAGCTTGTTTGGTCGATATAGGTTGGTTGTGTTGTTGATTTCTAAGACAGGTTTATTTTGGATAGTCCAAAAACAGGGGAAACTCTGTCCAATTTTCTGTAAAATACCGATGAGACTTACTTGGGAGCACTAGCTCCTGAGTGCCGGTCACGATCCTAAATTGGATCGTGACAAAGACATTACTGTAGTTTTATATCATAACTCAATAAAATATCTTAAAATATGTATGCAAATAAAAATAAATATTTTACACACTATTGTAATGATTATATATACCCATCAAATCTCCATAAAATATTAATAAACTTTTATACCTTTTGAGAATTATATTACACTACAAAATACTTCATGTTAGATAAAATAGTAACCAACGTTAATTCTCTACCTTAATTTTATTGACAATCATTGTTCTCTTTCAAGAAAAGTTTTAGTTAGATATAGACAGTACCCATCCAATTGAATTTTTTGGTACGATAACTAAATCTAATAATATATCTCTTTGTTTTCCGTATTTTTCCATTTGAGTTTCACTAGAAATAAGATAAATTTATACTATTAGGTATTTAAACTAACATAATTAATTTTTAAGAGAATATAGTATTGTTGCAAAATATTTGAATGCAAGTCGACATATTATTCAATTGCTAAAGCAAATGCATAACTCATATATGTTAAAATTATGATAAGACATTAAAATACTCTTACATGACATAATTTTTTTATTATTACGTTGGGTAAATATGACAATATTCATCATTTTTAAGAGTTTGCGCTTTTTAAAAAAATTTATTTTGTAATTCATTCACATTGTTTAATAGTATTTATGTAATTTTAAAATTCAATATTCATTAATATATATTACATGTGCAACGCACGTACTCTAAGACTAGTAGTACATAAAAGGAAGCATAGAACCTAACCTCCAAACTAGTTAGACAAGATAGATAGTACACCAAAAGAAATATTTGATTTGTGAAGGTATCTTTTTAGTCATTGTTAGATTGCCACGTGACGTGTGAGATTAAAATTTGATTTTTTTTTACGTTGTCTTGGAATCTTCATATTGTTTTGGACGTTTGAGTGCTTATAAAAAGATCCAAAAACATAAAGGCTAATCTTTTTCAAATAGTAGATGTCAAATACAAGTTTACCCAGGATCCTTTCATGTCCTTCTGTTATATCTAGAATGAAACTTTAAAAGGAACAGTAGATTATTATGTAGGCTGAACACATGTACATCCGTGTCCAAATTTTACACTTAAACTATAGGTTGTATCTATTAAACACCTGAACTCAAGCTTAATTGAGCCTATAATACATTAATTGCAAATATGACACTGTATGTATACTACACTTACTCTAAGCGTGAGAGCCTTTTTTTTTTTTTTTTTTTTTTTTTTTTTTTTTTTTGGAATTCCCCTCCACTTTGATCCCCTCTACCAGAGCTATTGCTCCTTTAGTGACTCAAACCCACGACCTTGGGATTGCAGGTGGGGGTGCTGACCATTTAAGCAACCCCTCTTGTCTGTGTGAGACCTTTTCGAAAAAGAAAATTAGTCCTTCCGATATAACCCACCAAAAAGACACCCATCATCTCGTTGGCCACGGCAATATTGTTTGACCAAAAAGTTTTAGGCTCTTTTTATTAAAAATTTAATATGTAGATAAAGGGTGAATCCTAGTTAAATGTAATAAATCCTTGATCTGAAGATCAAATAATTTTGATGGTTCGGGACTGTGTTCAAGTCCATGAATGCCAAGTTAATGCTCAATGACAATCAATAAATATGAGAATGAAAACATGCAATAAAATGTGACGAATGGCACTAATTGTAATAAGAAATAACTTGTCACCCAAATGTTGAATAAGATGGATGAATCCTTCTTCTGACTATAGCGTGTGACAGCAGACTATGGCGATGAACAAAGTGTTTTTGGATCTTGTGAATAAAAGAGAATGTTTAGTAATGGAATCAAACAGAGGAGACAAGACAAGCTTTTTGTATGTTCTTGACAGTCAACCCTTTACAAGATGTTCCTCTCAGAAAAGTCTAGAAGCCCCCTTTTTGTTCCCTCTCTCTTTTATTTATAAGGGATATTCCTAGAAAACCCTAAAAAGTACAATTAGGAGAATAGTCAATGGAATATTCCTATTCATAATCCTAAGAATATTCTAACTGTTGCTGTTGTTCATTCTCTACTCGACCTTGGCACTGGTCTCTCTCTGGGCGACTCCTCGCCACAGGGCCGTGCTTGGCTTTGACCTCGGCCTCAGCTCCTCCGTTTGCATTCACTAAACTCGACCTAATTTTGACCCAAACAAATACCATATGTGGGATTTTTCCATAACCACTAGTCTTCATCTTCTTCTTCTCCTAAAATAAAAACAAGCCTATATTGAAAATGAATTACTTTATACCATTGCAGTAAACTCCAGCAAAATCGTAAGGATGAGAAATGAAATTCCAATGCAAGAAGAAAAAGA
>NW_017676087.1:17927-43687 GCF_001879085.1 Nicotiana attenuata | reverse complement strand
CTGAGCCTCCGCGATGATGTCGCCCTTGTGTAACCAACATACGAAGTGACTGAAACGTCCTATCGGCCCGCTTCCCAAAAAAATTAAATGCACGCCAGTGTTGGTCGGCCATTAACGCCTTCGAACCGTCGCTGCCCCTCTATAAATATGTGGTGTCTTCTTTTAGTAAACAACTTTACCTTTCTTCAATCTCTTCCAATCCTCGTCTCTTCAATCACCTGTTTTCTCTACCTCTTTAAACGCCGTAAAACACCAGGCTCTAGCCGGAAGCACTACATCCCAGTTCACCCATCTTCCTTACCTTATAACCATGACCAAAGCTTCCAAGACGATCCCTAAAAACGATCAAGCATCATCTTCCTCCGCCTCTCGGCCGGCCAAACTTGTGGTGTCGCCGACACTTGAAGAGATCACCCCTGGCGATTGCATCATTAATAAGGACTTCGATATCGAGAATCCTCCAAATGTCAAGGGCCGATGGGAGCATGTGTCACGATATATTAGCCTGATAAACACGCAGTTAGTCAAGGATGTAAGGAAGGAATGTCGATGGGAGGACGACATTCCTCCCATCGAAATTACATCTAATCACAAGAAATTGCGCCTTGGTGAACAAGCTGAATTGGTCGATGTCGAATTGATGACAGATCGGATCAAAGGCTGTGGTTGGCGTGGTTGACATAGGATGATGCCATGGCCACGCACGTCATCATTACGAATCTTCGCGATGCGATGCGTTCTTTCCAGTGCCTCTGTTGCTTTGATTCTGGTGTCAATGACAGTTTCTTTGCATCAATTTGGGTGCCACAATATCCTATAAATAGAGGAAGGGGGATTCACAAATAAAACTTTTCTCACTTCTTATTCCATTTTCACTTTGCTTGTTCTTCTACTTCTTCTCTAACCCTTATCTCCGAGTTCCTTCTGCTTTTTAGCTCTAGCTTCTGGTTCTTTTCCCATTGATACTCTCTTTCCAGCTCTACTGTATACACGTTACTGCAAAAATGACAAACACCCCTCACACTTCTGACATAGTCTCCGATGCCACCCCATTGTCAGTGGCCATGCCTTCTGGTGGTGGTGAACCCACGGTTACGGAAGACAAAATTTTTCCCACCATGGAGGAGGTTGTTCCTTGAAACCCGTTGGTCAGAAATGACTTCAAAAAAGAGCCTGCCCCTGTCGACGCCCCCTTTTTCCCAAGAAATCGGGTTTGTGACATTTTTTTGGAAAAGACAACTCTATTCCCGTTTGGGAATTGGGTTTTGAAATTGAAGAGTCGCCACCTAATGATTATAGTGCATTAGGACACTTTAAAAGAATTTGAGATGAAGAACCAGAGTTTGGGTAAGGGCTAGAAATTATCTCGAGGGGAAGATGTTAGGCACCCCTCATGATCCAGTAGTGTGGTTCCCGGCCATGTTACAATTGTGAATTTAAGTGCAAACAACAAGTAAACAAGCGAGAATTACAAATACGAGGGGGTTTTCATAGAATAGTTGCAAATAATTTGAAATTAAACGAAGTTAAAGAGGCTGAAATTTGAGAAGAAAGTAGTTTTCGAAATAAAAATAAACAAATAAAGGGAGAGGGGTCCTATGTTTATAAATAATATGGATCACCCCACACAACACCCGGTAACCGTTTATACACGTGGTGTTATCGCGTGGTCATCATATCTATATCTACCCTTCCCACCCCATTAAGGTATTAAAGCGCGGAATGTCTCGTTACTTATTGCATGCTAGTACCCGTCCCAATCCTATCAGTCCCAGAGGCATTTGGACTAACTAGTCCTAATGGGAGAGGGGTTTGGGGCCTTTTGGAGAGTTTTCAAAGGACAAAATACTAAGGCGTCAATCAAAACACATAATGCAAGTAAAGGGGAAAGCAAATAAGCAAGTAGGGCTCACATAAGCCTCCTAAAATCAGATAAAGCTATAGAGTTTAGCATGTCTTGCACGTACTGGTTTAGTCTTAAATTAAATTAAAGCGATAAGCGGACTGGTTCAACACATATTTTTGGACAGGAAGTCTACATTAGGCTTACTCGAATGCAGTTGTCTAAGACTGATCCAGTTGATTAGTTAAACCTTTTCTGTCTATGTGTTGGATAGAACTACTGATTTTAACACAAGCTGATTTTAAAAGAAAATTTCAGAGTAACAAAAAGTTTCAGAAAAAGGGTACGTGGTTTAACAACTAAACGAGTTCCAGAATGCAGATCGGTTGGAAAATGTTTACCAGAGTTCATGCGAGTAGGTTTAGAAAGAAAAGTCGTTTGTTTTAGTAAAATCAACACTGTTTTGAATAAGTGAGACAATTTTTGGTTTCGAAATCCCTATAGGCATGCTTTCTATACGTGATACCTTTTTAAATACTAATGGAAGCCTTGTAAACCAAGATATCTACATATGCCATTTTATTATTAAACCTATCTGTTTGCCTAATGATGTTATTATATGCAGAGATGCTAACCCCTATAGGCATGGTATCTACATGCGTAGTTGCAGAATTCAGAAGTTAAATCCTATAGACATGCTTTCTACGTATGAAATTGCACAAATTAGGGACAAAATCCTATAGGCATATTTTCTACCTTTTGTGCATAACAGTAACCCCTCCCTTTTTCACTAAATCCCCATGAGTTTATACAATTTATTACAGGCCAGTAGAACAAAACTGAAATTAAAAGTACATCAGAAATCATCAGCTGCATCCGAGGGACCTAATTCAAACTTAGTGTCTAATAATATGAGATTGAGTCACTTCCGAGATCAAGATTTCCAAAGCCTTCTCTTATCTAGGGTGTTTTAGAGATCCAAGGAGTTTCAGGAACCCAGGCAGTGCTTTCACCCAAGATATTAACCAGAATGAGTTATAGTGCAGTGTGGAAGAGCCAACCCTCAGGTGTCCAAGTTCAGAGGGAGCTCAGGGGTCCCAAAGCAAGGCTCACAAGAGAGGGGCAGAATTTAAATTCTAAGAATGAGTGCAAGTGCAATGGGGGGGAGGAATGCCAAGGCAGGCTGGTGGTCATACCTAACCATGAGGTAGGCTGGCACACCCCTGACCAAGCCTGTTCAGCCAGCAAATAAGAGCACAGGCCTATTGAAGGTCAGACTATGGTCTAGACAGTGATTAGGACACTGCCAGACCAAGGTCTTAAGCTCAAGATACATATATAGGGGAAAGGGGAATGGGAATTGAAAGAGTTTAGGACTCAGGGAGTCCAGTCCATATACATGAACAACAATGTCAAGTGTTGTCATGTTTCTGAACCATAACTCAACATACAAAAGGGATTGGGGGATAGGGATTCATGTAGGAGCATAGCAAAGAGACAAACCAACTTGCAAAATTTACATTATGGAAGCAGTAAACCCAATAAAGAATGAACTGGAGAATAAACACATAGGGGAGTGGCAGAAATTAAACAAAGGTAACATACCAGTTGCAGAAGAAGCAAGCAAAGAGAAGCAGGATACTTTCAAACCAAGCCACAATCAAAAGAACCTTAAGCTTATGAGTACAGAGAACTCGAATATTTTTTAAAGAAAATCTGAGTGTATTTTGAGAGAAGAAGTGATAAGAAGTACAGGTATTTATAGTTTTGAAAACGAGTAGAAAACAAGGTAACAAATACAGTTTCAACACAAACATGGAAATAATCACAGTCAAAATCAATTAACACAGGTTTTCCCTTTAATCAAGGGATTACTGCTCAACGGGCACTTAACATGATTAATATAAGGAAAGAAAATCAATTTGTAAGCAGAATGATTGTTGCCATAAAAGGAGCGGTAAAACCATATAGTAGGGGATTAAGTCTAAATACAGGATTGTACTTATTTTGGAAAGGATCTGGTAAGGCCTAACAAAGAAGGAGAATCAATTAACCCTTAACGGGTGAGTAAAAAATCAGAACTGCACAAGAAAAAGTTTGAAAATCAATCACGAATTTGAAAATCAATCACAGAAGGGACTAAGTATTTAAATGAGGTGCACAAGTAATAGACATGTGAGGCCAAGCTATGGCAAGGAGAGGTAGCATACAGTAATAGCATGATAGTCATGTAGGTCAAATTTCGTTGGCTTAGTAAGAGAGAAAAGATCAGAAGCATGCAAAAGGTTAGGTGAAAACCTTTCTGAAAACATAATCGAGTTTGACAGATAGTAAGAAAGTAGAATCAAAAGAATGACACAAAGAGATGCTGAAACCTTCAAAGAAAGTAGAACAATTTCAAATAGGAGAATCGCACAAGTAAACTTCAGGAACTTGAGTAAACCCCGAAGAAACTAGGGTTTTTCGAAATCAATCGAGTTTAGAGGCGATAAACAAGTAAAACAAACAAACAGTCTCAGAAGCTCGAACAAACCCCCAAAATTAGGGTTTTCGACACTAATCAGGTGCAAACAAAGTAAATCAAACAGATAGACTCAGAAACTCAAACAAATCTCCAAAAATTAGGTTTTCAACACCAATCAAACTTAGAGATGATAAACAAATGAATCGAACAAAATATTAACAAACAGACTCAAAAGATTTTAAAAAGGAAAATCGGGGAAAACGTTTAAAACATCACATATAGCACAGATCGAGCACAGATCCGAACAAATAAACGAAAAAGAACCTCGAATAGGCTAGGGTTTCTGAGAACCCTAGAAACGAGAAAGGCTTGGAATAGACAAGATCAGATCCGAAGTCGATAAGGTCGGAATCAGGCTCAGGAGGCTAAGACACGCCGGAGCAAGGCCGGAGATGGCTGGAAACTTCGAATCGATGAAGGTCTGAGCGAGGACCTTCGAGGTCTGGCCTCGAACCTTCAGGTATCAAGCACGTGAGAGCAGTAGGGGGTGAGACATGGTTAGAACAGCCAACAGCCATAGATTCCGGTGGATTTGGGGTTGGAGGTGGCAGAGAGCGATTAGGGTTTCGAGAGAGCTCGAGAGCGTTTAAGAGAACAGAGGAGTTAGAGGCGGCGCTTATAAAAGAATTGGGTAGGGTTTAGGTCGTTTGGAATTAAAAAGGAAAGAAGAGATCTGGGCCGTTGATCAAAATGATCAATGGCTCAGATTTTAAAAAGAAAACAGGCGGGTTTGGGCGATTGGATCAAGTAATCAGGTTTAAATTGATTTGGGGGTTGGGATTGGGTTGAATTGGGGTGCAAATTGGGCTGTAATTGAAATGAAATTGAGGCCAGATTTTAAATAGCCACTTTTCCCTCGTTTTATTTTATAAAAATAGCAATGATGGTTTTAAAAATAAATTAAAAATACTGAGTAAACAAATATTACATAAATATTAACTTAAAAATACTGGAACTAATTTTGTAATTATAAAATGCTATTAATCACAAAACAGGCTATAATTGCAATTATATGCAATTTAGCTTTAAAAATACCAAATAAATTTGTAAAAATATGCAAAAATTACCTTAATTATATTTTGGTGCAAATATCAGAATAAAAATGAATTATTCGCCAAAATGATAATTTTGGGAATAATTATTGGATTTTGTTGTATTAAAATAGGCAATGAATTGGTTTAAAAATCATTAAAAATGCCAAAACTCTTGGGTGTGCTTATATATGCACATATATGCTATTTTGGAAGTATTTTGAGTATAAAATTACTAGCGAAAAAATGGGTATCAATAGCTGCCCTTCTTTACCCGGGAAGGATGGAAGAGTTGTCGGGTAAAGATATGATGGCCAATCTTGATCGGAAGCGGCGATTTGAAAAGAATTTGACCGAGCTCTGGTTTTCAAGCTGCCTGCATATCCCTGGACTTACAGGAATCGGGCCGTATGTAGTTCAGGAACCATTAACGGAACATGCCGATGGGGATTCGAAAGAGACACACACGATGTTTGGGTGGCAAGTGGTATTTGGAGTCTGATTGGTTGCAGGAACCGGAGCGGGATCGCTCCTGCTGAGGTGGCCATTGCTAGCCGATGTACCTGCAAGTGAGCAATACGGGCGTATATCGTGCATAAACTTAAACGTGATGCAAGTTCCCATTGGACCATGAATGCTATCTTTGGACGGTTAGGATGACGTCCTCGGACCATGATGTCCTGGGCCATGAAGCGCAAAATTAAAGGATTCGCAAGCTATGAAATGATGTTCTCGGCTATGATAATGATGCCTCCGAACCATGATGCCTTTGAATAATGATATGCAGGATATAAAACGGGTCCTCGGGCCATGGCATGGTGTTCTCGGGCTATGAAGATGATGCCTCTGAACAATGACACCCTCAGATGGTTTGACGGTATTTCAACCCATGAAATGCAAGATTTGGCGGTATTTCAGCCGATGGAATGCAAGATTGGTGGTATTTCAGCCGATGGAATGCAAGATTTGGCGGTATTTCAGCCGATGGAATGCAAGATTTGGCGGTATTTCAGCCGATGTAAAAAAATGTGTAAATGGCGATATTTCAGCCGACAGAAATTTTAAATAAAGAAGCAATGTTTCAGCTAATGCGAAAACTGTAAATGGCGATATTTCAGCCAACAGAAATTTAAATAAAGCAGCGAAGTTTCAGTTGATGCAAAAAAAAATGTAAATGGCGATATTTCAGCCGACAGAAATTTAAATAAAGCAGCGACGTTTCAGTTGATGCAAAAAAAATGTAAATGGCGATATTTCAGCCGGTAAAGAAGGGTGATTATAAATGGCGACGTTTCAGCCGATAGGGATTTAAACAAACATTGGCGGTGTTTTAGCCATGCAAGATTTGCATGAAGATGGCGGTATTTTAGCCGATGCAAATAGAGGTGGCAATATTTCAGCCATGCAGATGGAGACGGCGCTTGGTCTCGAAAGGCAGAAAGGTAGCCTTATGCAGTGCAAGAAAATGCAGGATGGAGACAGTGCTTAGTCTCGAAAGGCAGAAAGGTAGCCATACGCAGTGCAAATAATGCAGATGGAGACAGTGCTTAGTCTCGAAAGGCAGAAAGGTAGCCTTATGCAATGCAAGAAAATGCAGGATGGAGACAGTGCTTAGTCTCGGAAGGCAGAAAGGTAGCCTTATGCAGTGCGGATAATGCAGATGGAGACAGTGCTTAGTATCGAAAGGCAGAAAGGTAGCCTTATGCAATGCAAGAAAATGTAGGATGGAGACAGTGCTTAGTCTCGAAAGGCAGAAAGGTAGCCTTATGCAATGCAGATAGATGGAGACGGTGCTTAGTCTCGAAAGGCAGAAAGGTAGCCTTATGCAATGCAGATAATGCAGATGGAGACAGTGCTTAGTCTCGAAAGGCAGAAAGGTAGCCTTATGCAATGCGAGAATGTAAAAGGACGAGTAGTAGTGAGACTTCTTAGCTGATAGCTGATATCGTGACTGCTGGGGAGGTTGTGTATGGATAGCAATTACGAACAAGTGATGATTCTGAGAGGTTGCGGTCTTGAGAAAGTATGCGTGCATAAATATACCTGACGATATTGTTAGTCTTGTGCCTGCATCCAAAGAAAAATCGTGAGTTTTGTAAGGGGGAAAGGCTAGTTCGTTTTCCCCTGGCTTCCGGCGTTGCGTATCATTGGGGTAGCGTTGCTAAACAACAGCAACTCGAACAATAGTTATGCATGATTTAGTAAATATAACGTAAGTAGAAAATAGTTTTGTTTAGATGAACCAACGACTGCGACGTGGTTCAAGACATTGCAACCTTTCTTGCTCCGGAATTTTGAGGGTCCTCCTCAAAATTCTGCCCCAGTTCCAATAGCAGGGAGGAAAAATGGAATTTTTATTAAATTGTGACCGAACCTATAGGGCTGCCTACGTATCCCCTCTTAAGCGGGAATCAGGTAAGGCGTAGTTCAAATTACATCATCATAAGAAATCATAAGTGGTTACACATAGTATCGTCTCACTGCATCTGAATTGATTGGCTTTGGACAAACTTCTCCGTCCATTTCTGCAAGAATAAGGGCTCCTCCAGTTAGAACCCGGTGAACCATGTACGGACCTTGCCAGTTGGGAGAGAATTTCCCCTTGGCTTCATCTTGATGTGGGAATATTTTCTTCAACACCAGCTGCCCCGGTGTAAACTTCCTTGGCTTAACTCTTTTGTTGAAGGCTCTGGACATTCTGTTCTGATACAACTGACCGTGGCAAACTGCATTCATCCTTTTCCCATCTATAAGGCTAAGTGCTCGTAGCGACCTTTTACACATTCTGCGTCGTCCAACTCTGCTTCTTGTAAGATCCTCAAAGAGGGAATCTCTACCTCGGCGGGGATGACCGCCTCTGTACCATAAACCAGCATGTAGGGAGTTGCTCCGGTTGATGTGCGGACCGTGGTGCGGTTTACCAGTAGGGCGAATGATAATTTCTCATGCCATTGTTTGTGATTTTCGACCATCTTCCTTAATATCTTCTTGATATTCTTGTTGGCTGCCTCTACAGCTCCATTCATCTGAGGCCTGTAGGCTGTAGAATTCTTGTGTTTGATCTTGAATGACTCGCACATGGCTTTCATCAAGTCGCTGTTGAGATTGGAACCATTATCAGTGATGATTGATTCTGGAATCCCGAATCGGCAAACAATACGGTCACGGACAAAATCTGCCACAACTTTCTAGTCACNCTTCAACATCTTAAAGATGGGTTCATAAATGACTGCGGACTGAGCTATGAACCGGCTGATATAGTTGAGCCTCCCCAAGAAACTCATTACGTCCTTCTTGTTCTTTGGCGGTGGCAATTCTTGAATGGCTTTGACCTTTGATGGGTCCAATTCTATTCCTCGACGACTCACGATGAAACCTAGTAATTTTCCAGCAGGAACCCCGAATGCACACTTGGCGGGATTCAGTTTCAGATTGTACTTCCTCAATCTGTCGAAGAACTTTCTCAGGTCTTCCATATGATCAGTGGCTTTCTTGGATTTGATGATGACATCGTCCACATATACTTCAATCTCCTTGTGTATCATGTCGTGAAAGATAGTAGTCATGGCTCTCATATAGGTGGCGCCAGCATTCTTCAACCCAAATGGCATCATTTTGTAACAATACATTCCCCACGGTGTGATGAAAGCCGTTTTCTCTGCATCTTCCTCATCCATCCATATCTGATGATATCCGGCGAAACAATCAACAAAGGACTGCAACTCATGCTTGGCGCAGTTGTCGATAAGAATGTGTATGTTCGGCAAGGGGAAGTCATCTTTGGGACTGGCCCGATTAAGATCCCGGTAGTCGACACAAACTCTAACTTTCCCATCTTTCTTTGGTACTGGCACGATGTTGGCTAACCATGTTGGATACTCTACCACTCTGAGAACCTTAGCTTTGACTTGCTTAGTAACCTCTTCTTTGATTTTCAAACTCATGTCAGGTTTGAATTTCCTGAGCTTCCGTTTTACCGGCGGACAGGCTGGATCTGTTGGCAGTTTGTGAGATACAATGGACGTGCTGAGACCAGTCATATCATCATACGACCATGCGAATATGTCCTCATATTCCTTTAAACATTCTGTGTATTCTTCCTTTTCTGATGGTGATAGGTGAACACTGATGCGAGTTTCTTTGACATTTTCTGTATCTCCCAAATTAACGACCTCTGTTTCTTCCAGGTTAGACTTAGGTCTATTCTCAAAATTCTCAACCTCTCTGACGACCTCTTCTGGTATATCATCCTCTTCTGAATCTATATCCTTTTGCTGCGTTGTTTCGTTACAAGTCACAATCGTTGGTTCATCATCGAAGTAAGTAATAGTAATGTTGTGTAAAAATAGAGTAAATAATAAGAGCGAGATATATGATAATGCTTTGATTAAATTCATGATTGTTTGGAACATCGGAGCTCTTTTCAAAATTAAAAACAATGCGGAAAAAATTCAGCTAGTATAAAGTAAAATGAGATGCAAGGTGCTTTTGTTTAGCTTTGCTACCCCGAAGCTTTCCGGGCCCTGACGGTTCTAATTGACCAATTGCTGAGGCGGTCTCCTCGGTTCACCGCTTGTATGGAAGGGCCTTCCTCCCCTTCCTCCTCGAAAAGAACACAGCAATCCATATCATCATCCTCCAAAAACAGATTCTTCATAGCTGCCAAGCTTCATCTTCTTCTGACCCATATATAGTATCTGCCGGTTGGAAGGTCTGCTCCAGGCTAGGTATCGGAAGCTCCAATGGATAGTAGGGGCCGCGCCATGGTGGCGACCAGTTCTGGAATTCTTCCCAAGTATAACCGTACCCTAAGACAAATGTAGTACCATGCTTCTTTAGTTTGATGGGCTTAGTGATCCCTGGAGGTTTTTGCCGAGTCCCTTTCCAGGCTCGTACCCACGCCACTTCAGGATACATTCAATCTTGTTATCCCACCACTTATCCTTGTCTACAGCGCTGACCCTTTCAATGTGGTGGTATGTTTCTCCGCCTATTCTCCTTCTGCCTCCAATTATTGGGATGGTCTGGCGACTATATATGGGGTTACTACCATCGCCATGAATAATCACCTCCTGGTGATTCCATTCGAATTTCACTGCCTGATGCAGGGTCGATGCTACGGCTCAGCGGCGTGGATCCAGGGCTGTCCTAACAACAAGTTGTAGGATGCCGGGACGTCTATCACTTGAAAGTCGACGTTGAACCATGTTGGCCCCATTTGCAAGCATAGGCTGATNCCTTATGCAATGCGGATAATGCATATGGAGACAGTGCTTAGTCTCGAAAGGCGGAAAGGTAGCCTTATGCAATGCGAGAATGTAAAAGGACGAGTAGTAGTGAGACTTCTTAGCTGATAGCTGATATCGTGACTGCTGGGGAGGTTGTGTATAGATAGCAATTACGAACAAGTGATGATTCTGAGAGGTTGCGTTCTTGAGAAAGTATGCATGCATAAATATACCTGACGATATTGTTAGTCTGGTGCCTGCATCCAAAGAAAAATCGTGAGTTTTGTAAGGGGGGAAGGCTAGTTCGTTTTCCCCTGGCTTCCAGCGTTGCGTATCATTGGGGTAGCGTTGCTAAACAGCAGCAATTCGAACAATAGTTATGCATGATTTAGTAAATATAACGTAAGTAGAAAATAGTTTTCTTTAGATGAACCAACGACTGTGACGTGGTTCAAGACATTGCAACCTTTCTTGCTCCGGAATTTTGAGGGTCCTCCTCAAAATTCTGCCCCGGTTTACTGGGCTGGCGCTTCTGACGGCTGCGCTGAACGGCTAAAAAAAATCAACTTCGGAATTTTGAGGGTCCTCCTCAAAATTCTGCCCCAGTTTACTGAGGTGACATTCCTGGCGATGAATGGCTGAAAACTAACTTCGGAATTTTGAGGGTCCTCCTCAAAATTCTGCCCCAGTTCCAATAGCAGGGAGGAAAAATGGAATTCTTATTAAATTGTGACCGAACCCCTAGGGCTGCCTACGTATCCCCTCTTAAACGGGAATCAGGTCAGGCGTAGTTCAAATTACATCATCATAAGAAATCATAAGTGGTTACACATAGTATCGTTTCACTACATCTGAATTGATTGGCTTTGGCCAAACTTCTTCGTCCATTTCTGCAAGAATAAGGGCTCCTCCAGTTAGAACCCAGTGAACCATGTACGGACCTTGCCAGTTGGGAGAGAATTTCCCCTTGGCTTCATCTTGATGTGGGAATATTTTCTTCAACACCAGCTGCCCCGGTGTAAACTTCCTTGGCTTAACTCTTCTTGATATTCTTATTGGCTGCCTCTACAGCTCCATTCATCTGAGGCCTGTAGGCTGTAGAATTCTTGTGTTTGATCTTGAATGACTCGCACATGGCTTTCATCAAGTCGCTGTTGAGATTGGAACCATTATCAGTGATGATCGATTCTGGAATCCCGAATCGGCAAACAATACGGTCACGGATGAAATCTGCCACAACTTTCTTAGTCACTGCCCTGTATGACTCTGCTTCAACCCATTTGGTAAAATAATCAATTGCCACCAGGATAAACTTGTGCCCGTTTGATGCGGCAGGCTCAATAGGTCCAATAACATCCATTCCCCAGGCGGCGAATGGCCACGGTGAGCTTGTTGCAGTAAGCTCATTTGGAGGCACCTTTATCATGTCTGCATGTATCTGAATGCGATAGCATTTGCAAACATACTGGATACAGTCTATTTCCATAGTCATCCAAAAATATCCTGCTCGGAGTATCTTCTTTGCTAGGACAAAGCCATTCATGTGCGGCCCGCAGGTCCCTGCGTGCACTTCGTCTAATAGTTTGGAAGCTTCTTTTGCTTCGACACACCTTAGTAAACCCAAATCGGGAGTCCTCCTATACAGGATTCCCCCATTGTGAAAGAAGTTGTTGGATAATCTCCGAAGTGTGCTCTTCTGAGTGGCGTTGGCAAGTTCTGGATATTCTCCTGTTGTCAAGTACTCCTTGATGTCGTGGAACCATGGTTTTCCATTCGCTTCTTCCTCAACGTGAGCACAATAAGCTGGCTGATCATAGATCTTTACTGGGATGGGATCAATGAAATTTGTGTCTGGATGCTGGATCATGGATGATAAAGTAGCTAGTGCGTCAGCGAACTCGTTTTGGACCCTGGGGACATGTTGAAATTCCGTTTTTGTGAATTTTTTCCTTAACTCCTGTATGTGATGCAATAGGGGAGTATCTTGGAGTTCTTGGTTGCCCATTCTTCTCAAACCTGATGTATGAGCAAGTCTGAATCATCGATCACTAGGAGCTCCTGAATGTTCATGTCAATGGCCATCTTGAGCCCCAGGATGCAGGCTTCGTATTCGGCCATGTTGTTGGTGCAAGGGAATCTGAGCTTGGCGGATACCGGGTAGTGCTGGCCGGTTTCTGATACTAGGACTGCTTCTATGCCAACTCCTTTGAAATTTGCAGATCCGTCGAAAAACAACCTCCAACCTTCGTAGGATTCTGCAATATCTTCTCCTACAAAGGATACTTCTTCATCAAGAAAATACGTTTTCAGGGGTTCGTATTCTCCGCCGACAGGATTCTCAGCAAGGTGGTCTGCTATGGCTTGGCCCTTGATCGCTTTTTGAGTTACGTAAACAATGTCGAATTCACTTAGCAGGATTTGCCACTTGGCGAGCTTGCCGGTGGGCATGGGCTTCTGGAAGATATACTTCAGCGGGTCCATCCTCGATATGAGATAAGTAGTGTAGGCACAGAAATAATGCCTCAAATTCTGAGCTACCCAAGTCAGAGCACAACAGGTGCGCTCCAATAAAGAATACCGGGCCTCGTACGGGGTGAACTTCTTACTGAGATAGTAGATGGCTTGCTCCTTTCTCCCCGTTTCATCATGTTGTCCCAGAACACAATCGAACGCTCCATCCAAAACCGCAGGATAAAGCAATAGAGGCTTTCCTGGCTCGGGGCGAACCAAGACTGGCGGCGTTGACAGGTATTCCTTGATTCTGTCAAAGGCTTTCTAACAATCGTCAGTCCACTTAGTAGCAACGTCTTTCTTCAACATCTTAAAGATGGGTTCACAAATGACTGTGGACTGAGCTATGAACCGGCTGATATAGTTGAGCCTCCCCAGGAAACTCATTATGTCCTTCTTGTTCTTTGGCGGTGGCAATTCTTGAATGGCTTTGACCTTTGATGGGTCCAATTCTATTCCTCGACGACTCATGATGAAACCTAGTAATTTTCCAGCAGGAACCCCGAATGCACACTTGGCGGGATTCAGTTTCAGATTGTACTTCCTCAATCTGTTGAAGAACTTTCTCAGGTCTTCCATATGATCAGTGGATTTCTTGGATTTGATGATGACATCGTCCATATATACTTCAATCTCCTTGTGTATCATGTCGTGAAAGATAGTAGCCATGGCTCTCATATAGGTGGCGCCAGCATTCTTCAACCCAAATGGCATCATTTTGTAACAATACATTCCCCACGGCGTGATGAAAGCCGTTTTCTCTGCATCTTCCTCATCCATCCATATCTGATGATATCCGGCGAAACAATCAACAAAGGACTGCAACTCATGCTTGGCGCAGTTGTCGATAAGAATGTGTATGTTCGGCAAGGGGAAGTCATCTTTGGGACTGGCCCGGTTAAGATCCCGGTAGTCGACACAAACTCTAACTTTCCCATCTTTCTTTGGTACTGGCACGATGTTGGCTAACCATGTCGGATACTCTACCACTCTGAGAACCTTAGCTTTGACTTGCTTAGTAACCTCTTCTTTGATTTTCAAACTCATGTCGGGTTTGAATTTCCTGAGCTTCTGTTTTACCGGCGGACAGGCTGGATCTGTTGGCAGTTTGTGAGCTACAATGGACGTGCTGAGACCAGTCATATCATCATACGACCAGGCGAATATGTCCTCATATTCCTTTAAAAATTCTGTGTATTCTTCCTTTTCTGATGGTGACAGGTGAACACTGATGCGAGTTTCTTTGACATTTTCTGTATCTCCCAAATTAATGACCTCAGTTTCTTCCAGGTTAGACTTAGGTCTATTCTCAAAATTCTCAACCTCTCTGACGACCTCTTCTAGTATATCATCCTCTTCTGAATCTATATCCTTTTGCTGTGTTGTTTCGTTGCAAGTCACAATCGTTGGTTCATCATCAGAGTAAGTAATAGTAATGCTGTTGAAAATAGAGTAAATTATAGAGAAAATAATAAGAGCGAGATATATGATAAACTGAAATGCTTTGATTAAATTCATGATTGTTTGGAACATCAGAGCTCTTTTCAAAATTAAAGACAATGCGGAAAAAAATCAGCTAGTAAAAAGTAAAATGAGATGCATGGTGCTTTTGTTTAGCCTTGCTACCCCGAAGCTTTCTGGGCCCTGACGGTTCTAATTGACCAATTACTGAGGTGGTCTCCTCGGTTCACCGCTTGTATGGAAGGGCCTTCCTCCCCGTTCCTCCTCGAAAACGAACACAACAATCCATATCATCATCCNATGTTAACTTCAGGACTAATAGGCCTAAGGAATGATTAATAGTATGCATTTCAACATGTTAAATAAGTTTGATGCTTCCATATGGTAATCACTCTAATATAACTATATTTTCTATCATCGTTTGTGTTAATTCATCGCTTAATAAAATATTTAGAATCTGGCCCATACGTGAGGTTTAGTTCCATGTTTCATGCACAGCAAGTTAATTCCTGATGATAGCCGGTAATTTAAAACACTAATGCTTTGTCAAAACACATTCAGTTTGGTTTATAAATGCCTGGGCTGTCAGAGCCATGAAGAAGTAATTTTACAGGCCCCAAAATTAATTTGGCATCGGGTCTTTAGGCTTATCACGGGCCCAGGCTGTCCAGCTTTTGTAAATGAAATCTGGGCCTGTTTTGAGCAATACTAAAATGTTACTCCCTTCCCATTGGGCTGCTTCGAATAATTTGCTAAAATTTTGTTCTGCTACATACTAAAGTTGTTGGGCTTAGATGTCTTAAAAACTAAAGCATAGGTTTTGGGCCTTCGAGTTAAGTAGCACACTTGAATTAAAAGGTATTTCCTTTTGTTCAAGTATGGACTTGAACTTGAGGCCCAACTTCTTTGATTACTCTCGATAATGGCAATTCATAATGCTAATTAACTAAGGTTTATTTTTAGAGACGATCATTAATAGAAAAATGGTAGTCCCTTTTAGGATGGCTTTTAAAAAAAATAAAACGAGGTACGCCGCACCAAAAAAAATGCATAAATCGCGTGGCCTTCAATGTGTATATTAAAATACGTAGAATTTGGGACGTGCCATTTAGCAAATTTTTATGGCCTCCCACAAAGTTAATAACACGTAGTCGCTTTAGGCGCGCTTTTTAAAAAATTTACCTTCCTAAATACGAGTGTGCGTTTCATGCAGCCCAAATCCAAATTCCAAAACGTTGAATAAGAGGTGTCAAGGATCCGGGTGCATTTCATGTGACGTGTTCCAAAAACACGCTCTTAAACGGCGTTCACTTTCGTAAAAATAACTAAAAGCGGTAAATAATCTTAAAAAATTGCATTATAGGTTGGAATATGTATAAAAATCAGATTTTTAGCTAATTATAATAATTTAAGCGACCGTGCTAGAACCACGAGATCCGGGGGTGCCTAACACCTTCCCTCGGGTCAACAGAATTCCTTATTCAGAATTTCTGGTTCGCAGACTCCAATTGGGAAGTCGAATTTTTCCTCGATTTGGGATTTAAATTAAACCGGTGACTTGGGACACCAAAAGCATATCCTATCCCAAGTGGCGACTCTAAAAAATAAATAAATAATCCCATTTCGAATAATGTCACTTTAAATGGAAAAATTCCCTTATACATTTATCCTTCGGGGTAGGTGTGTACACAAGGAGGTGTGACAGCTCTGGCGACTCTGCTGGGGATACGAACCCAGAATTTCGATTCAGGGTTCAAGAATTCGAGCTTAGTACAATTGTTATATTTGGTTTTATCTGATTTTTCTACATGTTCCATGCTATATGTGCTAAATATTTTACCGCTTTGATATTTGTTGAAATTGAATATGTAAACTGTCGCGAATCCCTTCCTCTTTCTGAGTCTTCTACATCATGGAGAAGGGTGCACTTCGTGTAGCTTCTCTTCTGTTTAGAGTCTTTCCCATTTAGAACGAGGTTTGGATAAGTTGCAAAGCCGGCGGAGCTTCTGTATCCCCGGTACGCTGTCTCCCCCTCGGCTCGAGTTGTCCGCTCGAGTAAGCCAGATCTAGACCAATAAACCTAGGGTTAAACCTAGAAGAACAAAACCTCATGCCGGATCCCTAGTAGGACGCTTGTTTGCATCATCTGCATTTGACTTAGGGGACTCAACACAGGGGTTGGGTCCGTCTAGGACAGGTGACCCGAAATGAATTGACCATCCTGATGCATCTTACGTGCTACTTGCGCATTTATTTGCTCGGCTTTGCATGTTGACCGGTTTGTCTAAATGAGTGAATTATGGAAAATAAGCAGTGGTAGGACTAAATGAGGGTAACCACTTGTTTTGAAAAACCCTAATGCCCAAATAGTACCGAAATGCTGCCGGATTTTTGAGAAATGAAAAAGAGAAAAAGAAAGATATTTGGAAAAATAGAAAGAAAATTGTGGTTCAAAATAGTTTTGATTTTGGTAAATCTGACTGAACTACGCGGGTCTGATTCTCACCGGATGTGAGATACGTAGGCAAACCTCATCGGTTCCGGCCCCACTTTTCAAAAAAATCCAAAAATATTTTCTTTTAGTTCCTTCATTAAAAATCTTTCTTTAGAAAATTCAAAGAAAAAGAGAAAATAGTTTTTAAACTCAAAAAAATGGTTTCCTTCTTTCTAATGTTTTCATGAAATAACAAGAAAAATCAATAAAAAAATCAAAATCCAAAAATACAAGTTTCCTTCATTTTGATGTATTTTTCCAAAAATAAAAAAAAAATCAGAAAAGAATACTTTTTAGATGTCTTTCTTTTGTAAATGTCCATAAAAATTTTGAAAAAATTGAAGTCCAAAAAATATTTTTGCTTTTCTTTAGAAGTACTTTTGTAAATAAATAAAAGCTCAGAAATTCAAAACATTTTTCTTAAAGAAGTCCCCCTTTCGAAAATTAAGAGGTTACATCCTAAATCCAAAAATATTTTCTTTTTTTCCTTAGAAAAGAGAAAACAAATGAACATTCAAACAAAAATATTTTCTTTTTACCCTTGAAATTCCCAAAGTTCAAATCAAACAAAAGGAATGTTCAGAAGTTTTTCTTTCAAAAATAAAATCAAAATCAAAAATCCAAAACAAAATTCCTTTCTTCTGTGAAAGCATTTTTTAGAAAATTCCAAAAGAAAAAAAATCAACAAAAAATCAATCAAAAATATTTTTTCTTAAAGCTTCATGGTCTAAGTTTTATAAAAAAAAAGAGTTAGTATACTCAATTCCTAATCTTCCAAAACTACGCTGATTTGATTCTCACCGGATGAGAGATACGTAGGCAACCCTTATCGGGTCCAACCACCCTTTTGCAAAAATAGCCAAAAAATACCAAAATTTTAATACAAAATAAGTCGGGTGATGCCATTCTTGTTTTAAAATAAGCNTTACTTTTGAAATTCCCAATGTTCCAATCAAAAGTAAAAAGAATTTTTAGAAAGTCTTACTTTTAAAAATAAAATCAAAAAATTCGAAAAAAAAAAAAAAATTCCCTCTCTTCTTTTAAAAGCATTTTTTTTAGAAAATTCCAAAAAAAAATCAAAAAAAATCAATCAAAAATCAAAAATGTTTCCTTTTAGCCTTAAAGCTCCATGGTCTGAGTTTTATAAAAAGAGTTAGTTTACTCAATTCCCAATCTGCCTGAACTACGCTGGTTTGATTCTCACCGGATGTGAGATACGTAGGCAACCCTCATCGGGTCCAACCACCCTTTTGCAAAAATAGCCAAAAAATACCAAAATTTTAATACAAAATAAGTCGGGTGATGTCAATCTTGTTTTAAAATAAGCCGAATGTCCCCAAAGGGACGCTGGAAGGCTGTTTTTGCAAGAACAGCCACCCTGAGTCATTTTAAATAGTTTGCGGGCACAGCCTTAAAATCTTCCTTCCAGAAGTGCTGAAAGACCGTATCTGCAAAAACTGAGTCTTTGTTTGCTTAAATATCTTTCTGTCATAAATAAAAAAAAATAATACAAATTTTGAAAATTGAGTCCGAAAATACTTTTGCTCAAAAATCCAAAACATTTTCGTAAAAATCCCTTTTCCAGAAATTAAGAGGCAACTTTGAAAATCCAAAAAAAAAAAAAATATTTTTCTTTCGTGTTTAGAAAATAAATGAAAACTCAAACAAATATATTTCTTTTTACTTCTAAAAATTCCCAAAGATCCAACAAAAAGAAAAGAAATGTTTATAAGTCTTTCTTCCAAAAATTCAAAGCAAAAATCAAAATAAAAAAAAAAAAGAACTACGCTTGGTCTGATTCATGCAGGGTCATGATACATAGGGAATCTCCATAAGGTTCGACCGTAACCCTAAAAAAAAGGAATACGAGGGAAGGAAATAAAGGAAAAACAAGAGAGGAAAAGGAACGCAAAAGAAGAGAATAAGGAATCGAGAGAAACCATGGCAAAAGAAAAGGGAAAAGCAGAAAATGAAAAACAAGAGGGAGAAGAAAATGAGAGAAAAATAGAAAGAGAAAGAAAAGCAAGAAAAACAGATAGTAGAAATCAAAAGAAGAAAAAATAGAAAAGAAAAGCCGGGATGACGCATGCAACCAGTGCAAACATGTAGACATCCGTTTGACTGTATAGGTGCATCACACCCCAATGTATGATTACCTATCTGTTACTTGTCTCAAACTAACCGGGTGTTGCTGTCAATCCCAGCCTAGCTTTTAGAAATGCTGGTTGGTTGTGGTAAGCTGGCATCGCATCAATACTTTACCAGATCGAAAGGAAGTGTGGAAATGTCTACAGAAATGAATTTGCCCGCAGTCCCCATCTCTGAGGACAGCCCCATCTCGGGGATCCCTGTATCTGAGTCTGTCACAGCGGAAGAGAACCGGATACTACGTCTCCGACTCATGGAGATGTGGGACGCCTGGACCAATGGAAGAGAGCCTCCAAGCGCCATCCCTGGATTTCCTGAACTATTCCCTAGATCCGAGGGTACCTCCAATATCCCCATCAGCCACCCTCATACTCCTTTGGGACAGCCTACCATGACAGCTCACTTTGTCGGAACGCCTTCTGAGGTCCGCCCCCAAGTGTTCCCAGCAGGAGCAGCTCCTAACATCTTCACTGCTCCACCATGCCCTGCTACAACACAACCCTCACTGCCAAGGCCCGCCTTTAATCCCTCAACTTTCACTTTCCGAAACCCTGTCTTTCCAGTGGATCCTCCTCAATATCCCACATATAATTACTCTCAGCCACCACCATTTGAGCTTACACCGGGGCAGGATAAAACTCCCAAAGCTCCTGAACAAGATAAGATGGTGAAAAGAATGAGGAGCCTTGAGCAGAGCTTGAAGAATATACAAGGCTTAAGCGGGCAGAAAAGTGTTTCTTATACTGATTTGTGCATGTTCCCTCACGTGCACCTGCCCATGGGATTTAAAATGCCAAAGTTCGAAAAGTATGACGGGCATGGCGATCCTATTGCCCACCTCAAAAGATATTGCAACCAGCTGCGCGGGGCCGGCGGAAAAGAAGAGTTGTTGATGGCTTACTTTGGAGAAAGCTTAGTAGGCATTGCCTCAGAATGGTATATGGACCAGGATGTCTCACGATGGCACATTTGGGACGATCTAGCCAGAGATTTTGTAAGGCGGTTTCAATATAACATCGACATTGCGCCAGACAGGAACTCCCTGGCCAATTTGAAGAAGAAACCCTCGGAAAGTTTCAGAGAATATGCTATTAAGTGGCGCGAACAGGCATCAAGGGTGAAACCTCCCATGGACGAGGTAGAAATGGTCACTGTCTTCCTCCAGGCTTAGGAAGCAGATTACTTCCAAAACATGATGTCGGCCATGGGCAAACCTTTTGCAGAGGCAATCAAGATCGGAGAAATGGTGGAGAATGGCTTGAAAACGGGCCGGATTCTGAGTTAATCGGCCATTAGAGCAACCTCCCAAGCCATCCAAGGCGGGTCTGGAGGGATGGCCAAAGGAAAAATGAAAGAGGAAACAGTTATGGTAGCATCAGGGGGAAGAAGATATTGGGCTCCGAGACCTGTGTTCTCTGAAAGAACCCCTCAACACTGCTATCCTCATCCTGATATGGCCTATGCTCCCCCACCTTATGCGGTCATGAATGCTCAACCTTTCGCCCGACCGCAGCCACAAGCCAACAGAAATCAACCTCCATTCCAAAGAAACCAGCCTCCTCACCAAAACCACTATAATCCCCGACCTCCACAAGATAACTTCCGACCTCAGGAACAACCTAGGAGACCAAACTTTACTCCAATTGGTGAATCTTACTCCAGTTTATTCCCGAAACTTGTCCAAATGGGTCTACTGCAGCCGGTTCCTCAGAACAGACAAAACCTGGCATCGCCTGCCTACAGAGCTGGTGTCAGGTGTGCATACCATTCAGGGGCAGAGGGCCATCATACAAATGACTGTTGGACTCTGAAACAAGCGGTGGAGAATTTAATAGAGCAAGGGAAAATTGTGTTGAGGAATGAGGACGTCCCAAATGTGACCAATAACCCGCTGCCCGCTCACAACAACGAGCCAGTAATCGGGATGATCTGTGAGGACAGAGAATTAGATCCAGCCTTAAAAGCTATAATTGCTATTACCGATGCAGAAAGAAAACCCGAGGTGGCCCCGAAGCAAGAGAAAGGGGAAAAGAAGAGCAAAATCACCAAGACAGAACCAGAAAAGGAAGTTGATTTGAAAAACAAAACACAAATGTACGTACCCAAGCAAGCCTATGTGGTGTGGGGGACAATCAAACCACCTCGGCTGAGTGAGCCAGTGGTTATTGGACGCGTACCACAGAAGCCGATGACCAGCCCTACTGCGGTACCATGGAATTATCAGCAGACGATGGTCACATACAAGGGAAAAGGAATCTTGGGAGAGCTGCTAGAAAACCTCCCTGTTGAGAAATATTCAAATGTAGAGGAGGGCACCCACATGGTTCAGCCAGGGGAAGGTGCTCTACATGGGACCAGATGCTAAACTCCAGAACTGGAAGGCTACGCCATTCCTGATCAGGCGGGAGTCCCAGTAAACTAGCCCTGCCACTTTTTCTGCATCTTGAGTTATTTCAGGGTGTACCTCGGATGTTTCCTGTAGTTTCTTGTCTTTAAATTCCCGAATGTGGACCCTGTTATCTTCAAAATTCCAAAAATGAAATCAATATTTCATCGTTCATTTTTCTTTCTGATTTTGCTATTTTTCTCCTTTATTTTCTTCTCTTTAGTTCTAATACTGCAGCTTTAAATAACATGACATGCTTGCGGACTTCATGCCTAGATCCCGAAACGCTGTCAGATTTCGACATAATGAATCAAGAGTCAAAATGCGAAGAAGGTAACTTTGAGGAAATAAAACAAAGAATTGGAATAATTGAAGGAAAATTGATTCGCACATTACAACAAGAGAGTGTGCTGTACTTAGGGAATATCCGGGCAGTCGTACCAACAAAGAATGGCCCATTCTTACAACAAGAAAGTGCGGCCCAGGAATCTTGAAATAGGACAACTGGTGTTAAGACGCATTCTCCCTCATCACCAGGAAGCAAAAGGAAAATTTGCTCCTAATTGGAAAGGTCCTTACATCATCAAAAGGATACTGCTAAGAGGAGCATGATATTTGGGAGACATCGAAAGAAATGATCCTGAAACAGCAGATGCAGTAAAAAGGTACTACGTCTAATCCTCATGCGGCGATGGCTTTTGTGCAATTGAGATGACGAAGGCTTTCTTTCCCGCTACCCAAACACTATCAATCCTTTGTAAACCCTTTGAGCCGGTTACTCTTCTTTGGTCACCCTCTTTGGAACCCGGAAGTACCGGCGGAAAAGAAGAAGAAAAGAAAAGGAAAGAAAAAGAAAAGAAAAAAAAACAAAAACCAAAACAAAAGCAAAAACAAAAACAAAAATTATTTTCCTGAACTACGTCTGACTTGATTCCGAAATGATACGTAGGCAGCCTCTCTCTGGGGTTCAGGCACACCAAAACAAAAATCCCAATTTCCCCAAAATGAAACTGGGGCAGATGATATGATAGTTCGGCCATGAATCCGCCGAAATGGTTCCAAAGTTGTAGTTCCGCCCAAAATCCTTTTTACCCCAAAACCTTGTCCAAGTCCTTCCGATCATTGGCAAAGGCAGGGAAGTGGAAAAAGTTATTGTTGGAATCTGGCACAATGCAAATTGAGAGAAATAAAATGAGAGAGTCTTATCGGTGAAAACCTTCGGGCACCATAAGGCGATGGTGAGAAGAGAAAATGAAAATGAGAGAGTCCGCTTAGTGAAAACTCGCAAAGAGCACTATCGGGCGACGGTGAGAAGAGAAATGAGAGAGGTCGATTAGCGAAAACCCGCAAAGGGCGCTATTGACCGAAAAGAAGACACCTCATCACTAAAAGAGTCCTGGCAAGTTTCCCTGGTTTTGAAATACGGATCAATGGGTTCGCGAGAAGCTGGAAAGTTTGTGTGGGTCGGGCGTCCAGTCCAAGAAGCATGTCATGTTCATTTGAAGCCAGCATGTACCCCAGATATGTCCTTCTTTTCCCCCGAAAGGGACGCTTCTCCTTAAAATCATACGCTTGCCTTTTGCATACTTTTTCTTTGAATCCCTTTCAGTTTAACTCTGATTCCGTAACTACTACAAAGAAAAGGTGGCAGGACCGGTTTCACAGGGCTCCACCTGGTCAGAGTCGAAGAAAATACCCAGCCTCAGCGAGTGCGTCAGGCCAATCTTGATTGACCATGGTGTTTGATGCTTTCGAAGCAAAAACATTGGAAAAGAAAGAAAATCAAAGGCAAGGGCAGAATAAAGTGAAAAGGTCAGAGCCCACACGGGCGAGTCATAATAAAATCCTGAAGGCTGAACCCGGTCGGTTTGAAAAGAGATTCACCCTCAAGGCAAACGAGCAGCAAAGTTCTCAGCGGAAATGGGGCTGGGATCAAGCAATTGAGATGATCAAGGCCACAAAACCAACCACCGTTTCAAACTAACAAATTGTTCTTTGTTGAAAACAGGTCTAATTCAAAGCAACCGTGCAAGAAGCAGGTGCAATCCAAAAGGAAAATAAAAGGCGCAAGCGCTGAAACAACTTTGCAGCAGGAAAACGACCAAAAAGGAAGTCCCCCCCCCCCCAAAATTCTTTCATGTGTTTCGCTAAATAAAAAAGGAAAACATATAAAGAGGAAAATAAAAGAAAAAGAAAGAAGAAAAGAAATGAAAATGAAAATCCCAAAAGAAAAACAAATCATGGTAGCATAGGATCCCATTCCTTAAATCTCTCCGCCAAAAAACCGAGGATCTCCCGGCCAAAAAACCGTGGAGCTTTTTCTTTCTAAATCCCGGCCCAAAAACCGAGGATCTCCTGGCCAAAAAACCGAGGAGCCTTTTTCTTTCCCAATCCCGGTCAAAAAACCGAGGAGCTTTTTCTTTCCAAATCCCGGCCAAAAAACCGAGGATCTCCCGGCCAAAAAACCGAGGAGCCTTTTCTTTCCAAACCCGGCCAAAAACCGAGGATCTTCCTGGCAAAAACCAAGGAGCCTTTTCTTTCCAAATCCCGGCCAAAAAACCGAGGATCTCTCTAGCAAAAACCAAGGAGCTTTTTCTTTCCAAATCCTGGCCAAAAAATCGAGGATCTCCCTGGCAAAACCCAAGGAGCTTTTCTTTCCAAATTCCGGCCAAAAACCGAGGATCTCCCTGGCATAACCCAAGGAGCCTTTTCTTTCCAAATCCCGGCAAAACCCGAGGATCTTTTTTCTTGTCGTCCCGGCATAACCCGAGACCCTTTTTCTTTTTCCGGCATAACCTGGTCATTTTCCAGCATAACCTGGATTCATTCACAAGAATACACAGTCCTAATTTTACTTGCTTAGATATATGTCACAACTAACTCACGAAATTTTCCCAGTGAAAACTGGGGCAGAAAATTTCGTTCGTTTGTTTGTCTTGGTATCTTAAGCAGGTTGACCTCAAGACATAGGGTGCGAGATGACCGATGGAATGAGTCTCAATCCAAAATAAAGAAAAGAAGAAAAGAACAAAAAGAAATGAATTCAAATGTTGAAGCAAACAAGGGTGCGGATTGCTCAAAATCTAATTGTAGTCACAAGCTCGCCGACCCTGTTTTGACCCAATGCTGCAGAAGGAAACAACACCTACAACTTGCGAGCATCAAGATTCAGATCGGAATCCACAGCAAAATCAGCTAAGACTCAAGATCAAGTTTCAAGAGATTTATAGATAGGAATCTTGTAACTTATAGTTGATAGGCATAGCTAACTTAGTTTTGATTTTCCTTTTGGTGTAATAAGGAGGTCAGCAGGCAGTAGCAGCAGCAACAGCAGTGGCAATCACAGCTCCTGGTAGTCCCAGCTACCAAACCTTCCAGAACTACACTGACCTGATTCCTTTATAGCCAAGGATATGTAGGCAACCTTTGAAGCAGGGTTCGGTCAGACGGTTTTCAAAATGCTTCTTCTGGAGTGCTGAGCAGGAAAAAATCCATCATGGTGCTCATTTATCTTTTCCCAAAAACCCTTCGTGTCTTCGAGCAAAGAGGGGCAGCTGTGAGCACGTGATTTTTGCCACGCTTAAATTACTCCTATAGAATTCATTTGAATTAGAATTTTTCTTTTAGTATTTGAATTTTTAGGAATTAATTGCATGATTTTGTGTTTTGTTTGCATTTTTAGGTGTCATAAAAAATGAAAATTACAAAGAATAGCATACTTGCATTTAGGACCTAATTCTAGATTTTTAAACATCATTTTAAATAAGAGAAAAATAACAAAAAATAGTCTTTTTACAATTTTAAATTTTACATTTTTACATTTTTGATCTAGTTTCCTCTTAAATTAATTTGGGTCTTTTACATAATAAAATCAGAAAATTCACAAATAATAAGTAAAATACAAAAATAAATATAAAAGGAAAAAAAAAGAGTAAAAAAAATAAAAAAGAAGGGTCTTGATAAAAGATCATATTTTTGGGCCAAAACCCAATTCTAAGCCCAAAGTCACCTAAAACAGGACCAAAATCACCCCGTGCCCAGGCCCAATCTCACAGTGACCCGGTCCAGCCCCTTTTAATTGAAACGACGCCGTTTTGGCGTCAACTAATCTTGACCGTCCATACTCCCAAATCC
>NW_017676087.1:12179-17380 GCF_001879085.1 Nicotiana attenuata | reverse complement strand
CAGTGTCCTTTTCTTTGTTTAACTCTTTTTTCTTTTGAGTCTAGTCTAATTTCTGTTTTTAATTTTTATCGATTCTGTTTTGGTTTTCACGCTCTGATTGACCGTTTGAGTCTGGCTCGTTTAATTTTTGGTTTTTAGTTTGATTATTAGATTAGGATTTGTTCTGTTTTGATTCAATACTGGTCTCGTTCGTGAATTTGTCCTAGTTTAGTTTAATTCCATTTTAAACATTAATTCAATATTCTGCTTGGATAGTTTAACTGACTTTGTTTGATATTGAGTAGTCTTAATTTGGTAATTCAGCATGGCTTTTAATTAGTTTAATTTAGTGATTGTAGTCAGAAATCTCTTCGGTTCAGCAATTAGTCTTATTTAGTTAAGCTAGTTTAGGTGATTGGTTATAGCTGATAGAGTTTAATTAGTGTTAGTAATTCAGGGGTGAATTCAAGGGTAGTGTAGGTATTCCCAATCAAAGAATCTTGCAGTAACTAAATTGGAACCCCCTAGAACCTTCTAGATAGGGGTTCTAATTTGAAATTTAGGAACCTGGTAGTATAACTTGGCCAACAAGGCATGATTTGAGGGATTAAATAGCTAAAAATTTGAAAATAAAAGAGGGACTTAGGGGTAAAATAGAAATCTGAAGGCTGCCCTAGGCTTTGCCTATAAAAAGGCATGCTCATTGCCTTGTTAGACAAGTTTGAACCCCTGAAAATTCCCTGAAAGTTTTGAAACACCTAAAAATTCCTAAAAAAGTCTAAAAAATCTGAAAACTCCCCCCAAAAAGTTTCTGCAAGTTTTGAATCTGGAAAATGTTGAATTTCAAATTCAAAAAACCAAATCTGAAATCATTTTAGATCTTAGTTCTTCAAAAAAAACCAAAAGAAAAAAAAAACACAAAAACTCAAAAATACTGTTCTATTGAATTTCTTCATCGTAATTTGTAGTTCCAGCCCTTCAGTAGGAATTCCTAGCTTGTCAAAAGTCCAAAATGGCCTGAACATCTCCTGGTTTTCAGTAATTGAAGTTATAAAAGGCTTCTGGGTTAATTTCAAGCTAAAATTGGTCTATTCGAGTCTATTTTGGTCTGTCTACTGGTTGTCATCTCTGGGATTCAAAGTTGGAATTACTGCCGTTGTTACCTGCTGTTTAACACTGTTATTAGCTCACCACTGCTGCTGATTTCTCCTCCTTGCTTGTTTGTATTTCAACTTCCAGGTACTTGCTTAATCTCTAATTGCCAAAAGCTAAGACAACTTGTAATCGAAGTTTTGATGTGAAGTGAAAGGCTGATCTGGATGCTTGAACTGTTCAAATTCATGTTTACTCATTTGTATTGTTCATATAACAAATTGCTCTTAATAATTTCATGTTAGCTTACTTGTGTACACATTAGCTTACACGATAAATTATGTAGTAGCAGCATTTTGAAAACATAGGACGACCTGGGACTTTTGACAATTTGTAATAATTTGGACTGCTTACTAGTGTGTATTCAATTCAGTAATATTAGCTTTTAGCGTGAGTTAATTTTGATGTTTGTTTTAGATTTCGTCTCACGTGGGGTAATTGTGTTAAACTTTGAAAAACAGCATGGAATTCGACAACTGATTCTAGGCTAGTACATATTTGTATCCATGTTAACTTCAAGGACTACATAGCCTAGGAATGATTAATAGTATGCATCTTCAAACATGTTAAATAAGTTTTGATTGCTTCCATATGGTAATCACATTCTAATATAACTTAAATTTTCTATTCATCGTTTGTGTTAATCATCGGCTTAAAAAATATTTTAGAATCTGGCCCATACGTGAGGTTTATTTCCATGTTTCATGCACAGCACTTAATTCCTGATGATAGCCGGGTAATTTAAAACACTACATGCTTTGTTCTAAAACACCATTCAGTTTTGGTTTATAAATGCCTGGGCTGTTCAAGCCTGAAAGAAGTAATTTACAGCCCCATAAATTAATTTTTGGCATCGGGTCTTTAGGCTTATCATGGGACCCAGCTGTCCAGCTTTTGTTAAATTGAAATCTGGGCCTGTTTTGAGCAAATACTAAAATTGTTACTCCCTTCCCATTGGGCTGCTTCGAATAATTTTGCTTAAATTTTTTCTGCTACATACTAAAGTGTTGGGCTTAATGTTCTTTAAAAACTAAAGGCAATAGGTTTTGGCCTTCGAGTTAAGTAGCACACTTAATCTAAAAGCTATTTTCCTTTTGTTCAAGGTTATGGACTTGAAACTTTGAGGCCCAAAACTTCTTTTATTACTCTCGATAATGGCAATTCATAATGCTAATTAACTAAGGTTTATTTTTAGAGACGATCATTAATAGAAAAATGGTAGTCCCTTTTAGGATGGCTTTTAAAAAAAATAAAACGAGGTACGCCGCACCAAAAAAAATGCATAAATCGCGTGGCCTTCAATGTGTATATTAAAATACGTAGAATTTGGGACGTGCCATTTAGCAAATTTTTATGGCCTCCCACAAAGTTAATAACACGTAGTCGCTTTAGGCGCGCTTTTTAATAGTTTTACCTTCCTAAATACGGGTGTGCATTTCATGCAACCCAAATCCAAATCCCAAAACGTTGAATAAGAGGTGTCAAGGATGCGGGTGCATTTCATGTGACGTGATCCAAAAACACGCTCTTAAACGGCGTTCACTTTCGTAAAAATAACTAAAAGCGGTAAATGATCTTAAAAAATTGCATTATAGGTTGGAATATGTATAAAAATCAGAATTTTAGCCAATTATAATAATTTAAGCGACCGTGCTAGAACCACGAGATCCGGGGGTGCCTAACACCTTCCCTCGGGTCAACAGAATTCCTTATTCAGAATTTCTGGTTTGCAGACTCCAATTGGGAAGTCGAATTTTTCCTCGATTTGGGATTTAAATTAAACCGGTGACTTGGGACACCAAAAGCCAATCCTATCCCAAGTGGCGACTCTAAAAAATAAATAAATAATCCAATTTCGAATAATGTCACTTTAAATGGAAAAACTCCCTTATACATTTATCCTTCGGGGTAGGTGTGTACAAAAGGAGGCGTGACAGGCAGTGTAATCCCATGGTATGGCATTTGAGTGGAATGGTGTTATGTCTGACAACGCCACAGGAATAGGTACCCTTGGGGGTAACACAGCAACTTCAAAGGGTGCAGGTGCATTTGTTACTCCAAATTCAACCTCAATTGGCCCGGGCGCCTTTGCAGAAGGAGGCGCTTCAAATTCGAGAGGTATAGACATGTTTACTTCATCGTCCCTGGAGGGCTGATTCTGCACAACAATTGGGCTAAGTGTAACCGCTGGTTTCTTTGGTTCATCACCTTCAGCAATCAAACCTATCAACCCTTTGGGGTCCCAATCATCTTCGATCTCGATCATGTGAATGTTCCCACCTTTGTGGTCAGGCAGAGGGTTGTTGCGAACATTAGGAGCAGGCTCCTTTGCTAGGATGACCAAGGGTTTGAATCTTATCCTTCAATGAGCGGCACTCGTCGAGGGTGTGTCCCTTCATGCCGGAATGGTACGCACAGGTCTTATTAGGGTTGACCCACTGGGAAGGATTCTCTGGAGTTATGGCTGGGATAGGGGTGACGTAACCAGCAGTTTTAAGTCTCTCGTACAGCTGATCAATTGGTTCAGCGATGGCTGTGTATTGTCTTGGAGGTCTGGCCTAGGTTTGGGGAAATTTTGGCGGGTGGGAGGTGATTGGTAATGAGAGGGTTGAGCATTATAAGCATGGTAGACAGGTGCTGGTTGAAAGTATCTGGGTGAGGTGGATTGATATGTGAGAGGTGGAGATGATTGGTAGACGGGAGGTGGATTTGGATAAGAGGGTGCGGGTGCTTGGTAATTCGGGATAGGCTGATATGTAAGTGGAGGTGATGGGTAGGTGTGGTATTTTAATGGTGATTTGGCTCCCTGTTCGACCATTACGGCACTCACATCTTTCTTCTTGGACGTGCCACCGGACTGCAAAGCCTTATTGGTGGCCTGTAATGCTTCAAGATTAGTAACCATACCATTCTTAATGCCTTCTTCGATTCTTTCTCCCAGTTTGATGATATCGGAGAACTTCTGACCCTCGATTAGTATCAACCTCTCGTAATATTGGGGATCTTGAGCCCGGACGAAGAACCTGTTCATCTGTTCTTCTTCTAGGGCCGGCCTGACCTTTGCAGCTTCTAACCTCCAACGAGTAGAATACTCGCGGAATGTTTAGGTAGATTTCTTCTTCAAATTCTGGATGTAGAATACATCCGGTGCATTCTCTGTATTGAATCGGAATCTATCCATGAAACCCAGCTTGTCAATTTCTTGGGTCCTGGCTGATGTACCAGGATAAAGCATCCCCCTTCAGACTTCTCATGAAGAGCTTCATACGGATCTTCTCATCCTTTTCGACTCCGACCAGCTTATCGCAATATGTCCTTAGGTGGACCGTGGGATCTCCTGTTCCATCGAACATTTCAAACTTGGGAGGTTTGTACCCCTTCGGAAGTTCAACATCTGGCTGAATGCAGAGGTCTTCATAATTTAACCCCTCGATACCTTTGTTACCTTCCACGCCTTGAACTCGGCTGGTCAATTTCTTGAGTCCTGCTGCTAAGTTCCTTATAAGGGAGTCTTTGTCATCAGACTCAGGTGCACTTGAGATTGGTTGAGTATAATGGGGTACAATATCCACGTAAATAGGAGTGTTGTGGAGATGGTCATTTGTGGTGTTCAGTGGCTCGGGAATGAGTAGTGGAGTGTTGTTCGGAGTGTGGCATGCGTTGCAGTGTTGGGTATGAGCGGGTTGTATCTGTGGTTGTGGGGTGTTTGTCGAGGTGCGGGATTCTGGGTGTTGACATCAGGAGCGGTGAGAGAAAATTACAGGTTCGCCAAGTTCCGAACCTGCTCCAGTTCTTCTTGGAACTTTAATAATTTTTGCTCAAGTTGGGTAGCAGTTTCCTTAGCAACTGGGGTACCCTGAGGAACCTCAATTTCCTTTCTGGCGCTCGGATCTCCCATTCTACCTTTGTTCTTGTTCCGGATAGGACTCGGAGGAGGAGGAGGTGGAGGGCCCTTGGATCTTGTGGAGTATGATGATGACGCCAGAATGCACGAACTAACCTTTGGGGAGGGGAATAGAAAATAAAAGAAAAACAAAAGGTAACAAGTTAGTGCAGGTTATGAGGAAAAA
>NW_017676087.1:6830-7794 GCF_001879085.1 Nicotiana attenuata | reverse complement strand
GACGTGCCACCGGACTGTAAAGCCTTATTGGTGGCCTGTAATGCTTCAAGATTAGTAACCATACCATTCTTAATGCCTTCTTTGATTCTTTCTCCCAGTTTGATGATATTGGAGAACTTCTGACCCTCGATTAGCATCAACCTCTCATAATATTGGGGATCTTGAGCCCGGACGAAGAACCTATTCATCTGTTCTTCTTCTAGGGCCGGCCTGACCTTTGCAGCTTCTGACCTCCAACGAGTAGCATACTCGCGGAATGTTTCGGTAGATTTCTTCTTCAAATTCTGGATGTAGAATACATCCGGTGCATTCTCTGTATTGAATCGAAATCTATCCATGAAATCCGAGGCCATGCCTACCCAGCTTGTCCATTTCTTGGGGTCCTGGCTGATGTACCAGGATAAAGCATCCCCCTTCAAACTTCTCATGAAGAGCTTCATACGGATCTTCTCATCCTTTCCGACTCCGACCAGCTTATCGCAATATGTCCTCAGGTGGACCCTGGGGTCTCCTGTTCCATCAAACATTTCAAACTTGAGAGGTTTGTACCCCTCCGGAAGTTCAACATCTGGTTGAATGCAGAGGTCTTCATAATTTAACCCCTCGATACCTTTGTTACCTTCCACGCCCTGAACTCGACTGGTCAATTTTTTGAGTTCTGCTGCTAAGTTCCTGATAAGGGAGTCTTTGTCATCAGACTCAGGTGCACTTGAGATTGGTTGAGTATAATGGGGTACAGTATCCACGTAAATAGGAGTGTTGTGGAGATGGTCATTTGTGGTGTTCAGTGGCTCGGGAATGAGTAGTGGAGTGTTGTTCGGAGTGTGGCATGCATTGCAGTGTTGGGTATGAGTGGGTTGTATCTGTGGTTGTGGGGTGTTTTGTGGAGGTGCGGAGTTCTGGGTGTTGTCATCGAGAGGCGGCGGAGAGAAAAAGAGTACGAGGTTCGGCCCAAAGGTTTCCG
>NW_017676087.1:0-3965 GCF_001879085.1 Nicotiana attenuata | reverse complement strand
AACCAGAGTTCGGGTAAGGGCTAGAAATTATCTCGAGGGGAAGGTGTTAGGCACCCCTCAAGATCCACTAGTGTGGTTCCCGGCCATGCTATAGTTGTGACTTTAAGTGCAAACAACAAGTAAACAAGCAAGAATTACAAATACGAGGGGGTTTTCATAACGAAATTAAAGAGGCTGAAATTTGAAAAGAAAGTAGTTTTCGAAATAAAAATAAACAAATAAAGGGAGAGGGGTCCTATGTTTATAGATAATATGGATCACCCCACACAACACCCGGTAACCGTTTATACACGCGGTGTTATCGCGTGGTCATCATATCCATATCTACCCTTCCCACCCTATTAAGGTATTAAAGCGCGGAATATCTCGTTACTTATTGCATGCTAGTGCTCGTCCCAATCCTATCAGTCCCAGAGGCATTTGGACTAACTAGTCCTAATGGGAGAGGGGTTTGGGGCCTTTTGGGGAGTTTTCAAAGGACAAAATACTAAGGCGTCAATCAAAACACATAATGCAAGTAAAGGGGAAAGCAAATAAGCAAGTAGGGCTCACATAAGCCTCCTAAAATCAGATAAAGCCATAGAGTTTAGCATGTCTTGCACGTACTGGTTTAGTCTTAAATTAAATTAAAGCGATAAGCGGACTGGTTCAACACATATTTTTGGACAGGAAGTCTACATTAGGCTTACTCGAATACAGTTGTCTAAGACTGATCCAGTTGATTAGTTAAACCTTTTGTCTATGTGTTAAACAGACCTATAGGCATGGTATCTACTGGTTTCAGGAAAGAGGCAAACTGATTACAGAAAAAGGTTGCCAGTTTTAACAGAATAATACAGGTTTTGCAGTTGATATTGCTTAAACGAGCGTGACAGTTCAGAATCGGTATTTCCTATAGGCATGCTTTCTAGCCGTTTACTTATTTTAGGCACCTTTTACAGACATTAGCAAGAGTGCCGAAATCCTACGAGCATGATATCTAGGATGCAATTGATTATTATTTGACCTATAACTGTTTGCCTAATGATAGATGCGAAAATGCAGAATCTTAAAGACATGGTCTCTTCATGCAGAATTCTTATGAGCAAGATATCTGTATGATATACAGAATTCTTATAGGCATGGTTTCTACATATGACAGTGCAGAATTCCTATGAGCATAATTTCTATATATGAAAGTGCAGAAATCTTATAGGCATGATTTCTATATGCAGATGCATAAACTTGTGAACATGATTTCTATATATGAAAGTGCAGAAATTCAGAAGCAAACCCTATAGGCAGGATGTCTATATGCTTAGTTGTAGAAATCAAATGTTAAATCCTATAGACATGTTTTCTACGTGTGAAGTTGCACAAATCAGAAATAAATCCCTATAGGCATATTTTCTACCCTTAGTGCATAAAAAATAAACCCCCTCCCCCCTTTTTTTTATTGAATCCCCATGAGTTTATACAAATTATTACAGACCAGTAGAACAAGACTGAAATTAAAAGTACATCAGAAGCTATCAGCTACATCCGAGCAGCCTAATTCAGACTTAGTGGCTAATAATATGAGATTGAGCCACTTTCGAGATCTAGATTTCCAAGGCCTTCTCTTATCTAGGGTGTTTCAGAGATCCAAGGGGTTTCAGGAACCCCACACAGTGCTAACACCCAAGATGCTAAACAAAATGAGTTATAGTGCAGTGTGGAAGAGCCAACCCTCAAGTGTCCAAGTTCAGAGGGAGCTAAGGGGTCCCAAGGCAAGGCTCACAAAAGAGGGGCAGAACTTAAGTTCTAAGAATGAGTGCAAGTGTAATAGGGAGGGGTAGGGAGTGCCAAAGCAGGCTGGTGGTCACACCTAACCATGAGGTAGGCTGGCACGCCCCTGACCAAACCTGTTGGCCAAGCATTGGAGAGTAAGGACCTATTGAAGGTCAAGCCATGGCCTGGGCAGTAATTAGAATACTGTCAGGCCAAAGCTTTAACTCAACACACATAATAAGGGAATGGGGATGGGGAATTGAAAGAGCTTAGGACCCAAAGGGGAGTTCATATCCATGGACAATAACTTCAGCTATATTGCCATGTTTTTGAACCATAGCTCAAAACACATAAGGGGGTATAGGAATGGGATTCATTACAAGAAATGGGCAGAACACATTACACAAAGATTAAATACTTCAGATATTAAAGTGAACATGGACATAAGAACTGGTGAGTAAACACATTGGAGTTGGGGCTAGAATTAAAACTAGGACATACAAGTTTCAGAAAGCAAAGAGAGCAGAAATCCTGTAACATGCCACAATACAAATAGCAAGAGTATACTTATGAGTGTGAGTCTGAGTTCAGAAAAAAGACTCGAGTGTTGGTCGTGTGTGTGTGTTAAGAAAGGAGCAGGTATTTATAGTTTGAAATCAGGCAGGGAACAAAGGTAAGAAGATAATCATGTATCAATTAGAATCAATCAGTAGCAGAAAATCCTTTAATTGAGGAGTCCAAATTTGAATGGTAAAGGGCAAAAATTATTTAAGGAAGGAGATCAAGTAAACATATTGTGCATAGCATACAAATAAGGGGTAAACACATAGGGGTTTTAATTAAGGAAAGAAAATTTGAAACACACGGTTAAGTAAATAAGGCAAAAACAAAGTAAATCAATTAGTACATAGTAAATCAGGGAATCAGGGATTCAAAATCACTAATGAACCAAGTAAGAAATAAAGGAATCGAAAGGTTAAAGAGAGTTTTCAAATAAAACAAGGAAAGAATCAATCATGCTTACACAAGGAAGTCTGAAATCAGTCCCAAAATTCTAGAGGGACAACCAGTGTATATAAAGAATGCACAACTTTGGGCGTGTGAGGTTAAATCATGACAAAGAGAAACAATAATGCTAGCGAAACATGATAGTCGTATAGGCTAATCAGACGCATGCTAAAGAGTCCAGTAAACAGGGTCTTATAGATTTTAGCAAAAAGTCAGAACCACATGGAGAAACAAAGTTGAAACAAAGATAAAACAACTTCAGGAACTCAGAGATTAGGGTTTTGAAACCAAGCAAGTTTAGAGATGAGAAGCACACAAAGCACGTAACAAGTGGCCTCAAACTCGAATGAAACCCCCAAATTCTAGGTTTTTTACCATTAATCGAGTCTAGAGACGAAAACAAGCAAGTCAGGCAAAAGAATACTAACGAAACAAGTTCAGAAAACTCAAAGGGACTGAGACCTTAAACATGTATTTCCCAGAAAACTTCATGAAAACATAATAAAAGAAAAATCGTGCAAAATACAGTAGGGGAAGTCATAAGAGCAAGGTAGAAGAAAACACAGCAGAAGAAAACACATAAGAATCACAGTAGAGCATGTAAAATCAGAGAAACCCTAAGTCGGAGAAGATGAAAGGTTTGAAAGAAAACTTTTGAAAGAAACTTTGAGAAATCGTTTGAAAACCTTAAAATAAACATAGATCTAGAACAGATCTAGAGGAATCAGGAGAACCTCGAAAGGCTAGGGTTTCAGAAGAACCCTAGAAGCGAGAAAGCCTGGAAAAGTCACGATCTAAGCCAGAGAATATCACAAGCAGGCTCAAAAGACCAAGAGCCACCGGAGCAAAGCCGGAGATGGCCGGGATCTTCGAATAGGTGAAGATCTGAGTGAAGACCCTCGAGGTCTGGCCTCGATTCTTCAATCAACAGGCATGCAGGAGCCATTGGAGGCAGGTACAGGCCTTCAATGGCTTTGGAAGCCATGGATTCAGGCGATTTTGGGTGGTACGGAGGGAGGCGGCTAGGGTTAGGTTTAGATCTTAGAGAGAACAGAGAGGAGAGGGGATTCGAGGGCGGCGGGTTAGGAGTAACGAGGGAGTTAGGGTAGTCGTGTGGATTAAAAAAGGAAGGGACGAATAGGGGCCGTTGATCTCAAAGATCAACGGCCAGGATAAAAAAGGGTCTGGGTCGGGTTATTTGGAATAGG
>NW_017676086.1:37469-52355 GCF_001879085.1 Nicotiana attenuata | reverse complement strand
AAAGGTGGCCATGCATGGACTCCCTCCCTACTGCCCTTGAAATCACCAAGAGGTTTTGTGATTCAGAGGAAGTGAATGAAGCTAGGGCTGTGCAGAAAAGTGAGATGAGGCCTGAGCACAAGGTTGTGTTTGAGTTTGTCAACAAGTGTTTATTGCCTAGGCAGGAGAGAAGGCACACTGCTAACTACATGGACCTGATTCTTATGGAGTGCCTGGAGAGAGGAAAGCAAATCAACTGGCCTGCCCTCATTGTCAAATTGCTAGACAGGGTCATAAATGGCTCCAAGGCTCATGCTACTCCATATGGCTTCATATTGACCACAGTTCTGGATAGGCTAAATGTGCCTCTGAAGAAATGGGAAATGGCCTCGAGCAAGGAACACTTTGGCATCAAAACTCTTCTTGCCTGTGACTATCCGGTCAATGCCATCCCAATTGAACCTGGTTCATCTCTGAAGACACCCATCAACAACAAAGTTAGGACTTTGGTTCAGGAATGTGCAGCTAAGGATGCTGAAATTGCTAGGCTCAAGGCTCGTGTGATTGAAGTGGAAACTGAGAGGGATGGTCTTATAATTAAGCTTGCCAAAGAAAAGGAGAAGAATGATGGAATTCTTCAGAACATGCTGAATATTCTCCAAACCCAACTCTCCAATTCCTCCAAGCCTTAGGACTCCTAGCCTTTGTCTCCTGAACTTGTCTAGTACCCCCAGTGACCTAGATTAGGGATTTTTCTGTTATTTTGCTCATGGTTGAATATTTTCTTTGTTTTGTGGATTATTGGTGGCAACATATCTCTATCAATGACAACTGTTGTTTTCTCTTGTTCAATGCTTATTCTGACCTTGATAGTTTAAATATGTTTATTGATTACTGATGATTGCACCATGATTGCACTTGCAGTTGCCCCAGTGGCCATGAGTATTTATTATAATCTGGGATTCACATTGTGTATGCAACTTTTCGATGATGCCAAGAGGGGGGAAGAGATCTTGTGCTTTACATGTTCTGAAATAAGTGATGTTTATAACCTAATTAACCCGGTCCTTGATGATAAGTGAATTTTCTAAATTTAGTGTCGATGGTTAAGCTGAGTTCTTACAGGTTTCGAATTAGTAAAACACACAGAGTTTGTCATCATCAAAAAGGGGAATTCGTTGGCCCAAGAACAGGTGAAGTTTTGAAGAATGACAAATGAACTCAGTCATGTACCAGGTCCATCGTGTAAAGCACAGTAATGCTCAACCTATACATGTGAGATGCACGTGAAGGAGATAAGTCCTACTGATCAAGCAGCAATATCTCCTGATCTGATCGAAAAGGTTGCATATTGGATAAGGGGAGAAAGTCTCCTTATATGAAGAGAACACAATCCGGATAAAGATAGTGTTGGAGTTTAAGATCTTCAAGGACTCAACTACGATAGAAGATCAGCAATTGAGTCCCAATCAAACTCTGATTACTAACCTATTAAAAGACAGTGATTGTTCTCTTTTACAGGTATTGCACATACGCAGAAGTTAAACTAAATTGAGAGCAAAAGAGCAAGGCGATTTTGCAAGCAATTTATGTGAGATTTGAGTGTGCACTCTTGAAGCTACTTGAACGAGATAGAAGAACCAATTCCATTGTGTCTTTCTTTTATTCTAGTTCAATTGTAGTAGGTGGTTTAAAGTTGTACCTTTCAGCTTTCATAGAAGCAATTGTATTAGGTACTTAGAGTGTTCAAGTTATAAGCTAACTTGAAGTTGTCGCAACAGTTGAGGTTGTGTGCTACAACGGGATTAGAGTTAATCCTTAGGTTTACAAAGAGTTTTTGTAAATGCTGTTTTGGCTCAGTGATATTAGTGGAAGTTTGGGAAAAATCCTACTGAGTAGTAGGTCGTGGTTTTTTCACCTTTTGAGCCAGGTGTTTTTCACGTAAAAATCTCTGTGTTCTTTATTTTATGTACTTATTATTTCGCAAACAGTAGTAGTTCGAACACCTAGAAGAACCAGGTTCTTCTAGAGCGAAAATTGGGTACCACACAAATCACCCCCCCCCCTCTTGTGTGGTATTGACGTTTAGAACATCAAAAATGAGGTTCATTTGAGGAGTCGAGGTTTGCCACCTAGCTGTCGGGTGGTAGAATGGTGGTCCATCGAGGTGTTCACTATTTTTGGCATGATGAAGAGAGAAGAGAAAAAAAAAGGAAAAAATCATCCTTTCAGTACTCACGCGTCTAACAATAACTGAAAGTCACTCATTATGCCACCTCTACATGAGGTGTTCAATAGGATATTTTGGACATACTTTAAATGTCTAATAGAAAACACCTTTAATTAGAGTATTTAAATGAAAAACCGTGACAACTTACGGGGCAATTGATTTTTTGGCTCTTTACAAACTTGTTTTTGTTAAGAAACTTAGCTCAAAGTAATAATATGAAACAAGCAAACAGACAAGAATGTAGAGAGAAAGAGAGAATAGATTCTTATTTCTTCAAGTGTTTTCCAAGTGTGTACAATGTGATGTCCAAACCCTCTATTTATAGGATGACATTGAGGTATACAAAGGGATATCATAAACATGGTATTAACTATTGAGATCATGGGGAAGATCATGGAGGAGGTTATAGAGTTATGGGAGTTACAACCATAATGGTGAAGAATAGTGGAGGTTAATGGAGAAGAGTAGTGGGAGTAACTTCTTTAGGAGTTATAGACATCCACTACAAAATATAATATTTCACAACTCCCCATTGGATGTCTATAGATAATGTGCCTCGTTAAAGCCTTACTAAGAAAAAACCCCATGGGAAAAAATCTTAGTGAAGGAAAAACAGTACACATATCTTGTAATACGCATTACTTGTTGCCTCATTAAAAACCTTGCAAGGAAAATCTATTGGGATAAAACCTTAGCTAAGGGAAAAAGAGTACAACGTGTATTTGCCTCCCCCTGATGAAAACATCACTTTTGTTTCTCAGAGATGACGAATTCCAAGCTTGTATAATAACTTCTCTAATATTGAGATCGGCAATGCCTTGTGAAGAAGTTTGTCAAATTATCACTTGAACAAATTTGTTGAACAACGATCATGTCTGAAATAGAACTTTGGCAAAATATGATTCATGTTGTCTCCTTCGATATATCCTTCTTTCAATTGAGATAAACAAATATCATCGCCTTCACTATTATTGGAATCTTTTCTTCAAAGAAAAGTCACACGTCCTCACATGGAAATAGATTGTTTGAACAACGAACTATGCCCTGCATTTGTATAACCAACAAAACCTTGAAAATATTTGTTAGAATAAACAAATCTATATCAAGGATTCCTTTTTGCAATATAATACTAATCATATTTCAATATCTCCATATAGCCTTTATACTTTCAGCTGTTGGGACTATTCGTCCAGCTTCATATTTTTCAGATGAAGTCAATTTTCATTGCATATTTTTCATTTGGCCAATCATTTATCTGTCCAAATTCCATGACAGATTTGAGCTCAAGATCCCCATCAATATTAATAATATTGAGCGCTACATTATATTAACAACATCGTCGACGATCATTTTACATCGGTTCCATCATCACACAATAAAGACATAACTTATCGATCATTATTTTCAGGTACCTGAGCCTCTCCCATGAGTTCATATGAAGTGTTATGTCATGATGCTCTTATATAGCACTTGCTTTCTTATTATGACCAACTTGAACATTTGCTCCTCTCCTTCTTCAGGGAGTTTTATCTTTGGAACCGATTGTCTATTACGCTTCATGCGTTCCATAAACTATGTCCATCATGGACTTTATTCTATTTGGAGCATTAGTAGCTGAAATATGATATTTAGCTTTGGGTCAGCAATGTGCCTGGAAATATTTTAGAAATGAATTATCACTTGAACTTGAAGTTCATATTTTCTTGTACGGGGATCAAGATGTATTCAAAATAATTCATTTCACGTATCACTTTTTTCATCTGCCCATTTTCTCCCCCTAATGTCGGGATCACCAACACATTTTCCAACCTTCTTTGGGAATCCATCTTTGTGCATTGTGGCAGCATAATTAAATCATATAGCTCATCCATATTTCTAGATGGGAATATTTGGTTCCTGACCGTGAACCAATTGTGATGGGGAGAATTTATCATAACTTGTTGGCTAGATGCATACAAGTGCTGTTATATATTAAATAATATACCTCATACCAAATTTCTATTTGCCAATTTTATTCTCATAACCAATGGTTTAGCTATAATTGGAAGCATACAATTTTTACTAAACCAACTTGGATTTAAACCAGCATTATCAAGATAAATTATCATAATATATATTCTGGAACTGTGCTCTAATAATTTGAGCAAACAACCTTGCAAAAACCAAAGTGCAAGTTAATAACAAACGCACAATAGATGCTTCTATTAAAATTATATAATAGTAAACGGTCCACATGGCAGGTGATTGAGCCCATACATATATATCACCTTTTATTCGTTCCAGATATCAAGGGATTCAATCTCAACCTTAATTGGTATATCATGAGAAAAAACAGCACAAGAGAATTCTTGAAGAATCTTCTATTTCTTTAATATATGCCAATGTGAATTCTCAATCAATTTTCACATCATAATTGAACCGGGATGGTCAACCGGTCATGCCAACTAATATTTGTTTCAATAAACCTCTATTTTACTTATGGCATGTGATTCTATCATCATGCTTATACATCTGTAGTACAAATAGAAGAAAAGTCGGGTAACCTTTCATATTTACCCGGTATGTTATAGTAATATGAAGATAATCAATCTTCTTTTCATTTATAGTCTCAATATGCCAACCACTTTGGCTAATACATTTGAAACTCAAAAAGTTTCTTTTGAGACTTACTACAATATCAATGTCATGAACAATTTTATTCATCCGGGTAGTAACAATTTTGCTCTTCCGGAGCTCTTAATTGATTTTGTACTACAAGATCTTTTGTCACACCATCCATATGATGAATGTCTCCTTCACGGAGAAAATCATATCATAATAATTGTCATGGTCAAAATCATCATAAGCAAAATCATTTCTTGCTTTACTTTTGCCTTTAATAACTTTTTATAAGGCATGTCAAATTATTTTTGGCGTACCACATGTACGCGACCAATGACATATTCATGTAATCACACAGTAATATTCATTATCTCTCTTTCTCTCAAACCTCCCTTAGAGGTGAGTTGTGGTGTATATCCAATCATGCATTGCACGTTTTTATTCATTACTTTTATCACATATTGTTACATTCACCTTCAGGAATGAATCTACATTGTTAATGCACAAGTCACATTCTCTTCAAAGAATGGAGTATAATTATCGCGACGTGCTTTATAAATTTTTCATACCAATTTGATGGTAAATATTTCCTTCACCTATTGAAGGATTACTTCGAGAACCCTTATTGTTCTCCTTTTACAGTTACCATAGTGATGACAACTATTATTTCGTCGCTTGCCATGCCCTCGTACATGCATACAGTCATGAAAAATTATTTTTATTAGTCATCATTAGATCATCAATATGGTGCATTGGGACTCAAACCCAATGCCTTACCCATATAAAGGCATGTAAGGCTATAATGCATTGGGACTCGAACGCAACTCTTATCATCATGTTACACCAGGACTCAAACCCGATGTCTTGCTCTCGTGGTGCGTTGGGACTTGAACCCACCGTCTTGCCCTCAGTTAAAAGTTTACTGGTATTTGCCCTCGAGCATTTAAAAATATACCATGTCGTTGTAAATTAAGTTTCAATAAGACATAAAATATTACTATTTTTTGCTTTTAGTGGTCATTTAGTTGATGCATAACTGAAGCTTTAAAAGCATTATAAAAATTAGTGAAAAAAATCATTTATCTCTCATAACTTACACGCGTATTATATTCTAAATTATCTCATTCTGCAAAGTCCTTTAATTGACAATATTTTTAACTTTAATAAAAAAGTCAATACTGGAATGACTTAAGAAACTAAACATTAGAATTTGTAATGCAATAGAATGTACTAAGATTACCGTATACAAATAATGAAAAATGGGTTTGCAGAGATACAAATTCACTCAATTTTCTAATTTACTCCAAAATTAAATCTCAGTAAAAATGCTAGCGAATTTCCATACCACAAGATGGAGTAGAAATTATACGATGCAACTTACTTGAAATATTATCCATAGTACGATCAGAGATGTAGCAAATAAAGCCATACCTTTCCGGTTCCTTATTTCAATGGACACTATTAACAAAAGAATATTTTAACTAAACATTGCACATAAAGTTAATGCAAAGATATGAAAGAGTAAATGGGTTTAGATCGATACAAAACTTATCTCTGCGTTATCATCCAAGACATCTATCATCGTACTTGATCTCAATGTCTGCTTATGATTCGCCTAATCTTGACGTTGAAGATCATGAAATGAGCCATTCGTGCTGATAGCGTGTTAAGAAACTTAGCTCAAATTAATAATATGAAACAAGCAAACAGACAAGAATGTAGAGAGAAAGAGAGAATAGATTCTTATTTTTTCAAGTGTTTTTCAAGTGTGTACAATGTGATGTCCAAACCCTCTATTTATAGGATGATATTGAGGTATACAAAGGGATATCATAAACATGGTATTAACTATTGAGATCATGGGGAAGATCATGGAGGAGGTTATAGAGTTATGGGAGTTACAACCATAATGGTGAAGAATAGTGGGAGGTTAATGGAGAAGAGTACTGGGAGTAACTTCTTTAGGAGTTATAGACATCCACTACAAAATATAATATTTCACAACTGTTTTAAGTTTTATAACTATACCTCTTTTTTACATATGAGAGATTTATTTTTATACGTAAAAGAGTTATCTTTTACACATAAGTGATCTACAATAAAAATGTAAAGGGACGTGATGTATAAGTAACACCACCTTTCGGTGATTGTATATGTATTTGGCTTAAAAATATGATAGAATATGAAATGAAGTCAGAGATGCTTCATGAAAAGATGCATAATCTCACATAACCGCTAATAGACTGCATGATTCATCCACAACGAGCTTGGTAAAATGTAACAACCCGACCGGTCGTTTTGAGCTCTAGCGCACTGTTCAGCGGTTTGAGGCCCTGCGTATCTTCACTTCAGGTATTATGACTTGTACGCATGGTCGGAATTGAATTCCTGGAAGTTCGGAGTTGATTTGGAAAGAGAATTCCCGTTTCGAAAGCTTTAAGTTAGAAGAATTGACTAAGATTGGATTTTTGAGTAAACGGCCTCAGAATCGGGATTCGAAGGTTCCAACAGGTTCGTATGATGATTTCGAACTTGGGCGTATGCCCGAATCGGGTTTTGGAAGACCCGGGAACGTTTCGGCACCTATTGTGGAAGTTGGCATTTTTGAAAGAATTTCATAAGTTTGGGTTGAAGTGCATTTTAGTGTTATCGATGTCTGTTTGGGATTTCGAGTCTGGGAATAGTCCCGTATGGTGATTCTGGTATTGGGAGCGCGATAGAAAGTGAATTCGGAGGTCCGTGGGTCATTTTGGAGTCATTTGGCTAAAGATAGAAATTTGAAGGTTTTTGAGGAGTTTGATCGGAAGTGGACTTTTTGGTATCGGGGTCGGATTCCGATCCCGGAAGTTGGAGTAGGTCCGTAATGTCGAATATGACTTGTGTGCAAATTTTGAGGTCAATCGGACGTGATTTGATAGGTTTCGGCATCAAATGTAGAAGTTTGAAATTCTAAAGTTCATTAACCTTGAATTGGAATGCGGTTCATGGTTTTAGCGTTGTTTGATGTGATTTGAGGCCTCAAGCAGGTCCGTGTTATGTTATGGGACTGGTTGGTGTGATTGGATGGGGTCCCGGGGGCCTCGGGTGTGTTTCGGGGTGGTTTCAGATTATTTCGGGTTGTTTTGCAATAGCTGATGCTGGTATCTGGTGTTGTTCTTCGCGTTCGAGAAGAAGGATTTGGCTTCAGGGACTTTCTTCTTCGCGTTCGCGAAAGGATACACGCGTTCGCGAAGAACGAAATCTCTGTTGCACATGTCTGACTTCGGAGGCTCATATCTCGCAATCTATAAAGAATTTGGAGATGATCCAAAAATGAAAGTTGTAGCCCTTTGTGTCTAGTTTTCAGAAAGGTAAATTATTTAGCATTTGGATTTGTGTACAAAAGTTATGGCTGGTACACTACAGGTTGTCCGGGAAGATGAAGAAGAAATTTGTGTTGCACAGGGCTGACTTTGGTAGCTTATATCTCAAGATCTATAAGGAATTGGGAGATGACCAAAACATCAAAGTTGTAGATCTTGGTGTCTAGTTTTCAAAACATTAAATCATTTGTCATTTGGAGGTATGTACAAATAGTTATGGCCATTATACTAGAGGCTATCTGAGAAGAGTTTCAAAAATGGTTTTTGGGAATTTTCTTCTTTGCGAACGCGACGGGGGTCTCGCGAACGCGAAGAAGAGTCGTCTGAGCAGTGTATAAGTGTAAAGAAATGGGTTTGGCTCATTTCATCTCATTTCCTCCATGAGAACCGACCTAGGAGCGATTTTGGAGCTCCATTTTCATCATCCATGTCATAGTAAGTGATTCCCACCTATTGCAAGTTAATTTCTTGGATTATATCTAGATTTTAACATGGAAAATCATGGGAAATTAGTGAAAATTGGGGTTTTGAAGAATAACCTAGAAATTTGGTATTCTTGAATTTTGACCACGATTTGGGCACGAAATTGGGAGTAAATTATATATTTGAGTTTGTGAGGTTATGGGTAGACTTTATCTTCAAAAAATTTCGAAATCCGGGCACGTGGGCCCGAGGTCAATTTTGTCAACTTTTCGATCGAGGTTAGGAATTGTTAGAAATTGGATTGTAATGAGTAATTGATCATATATTAGTGAGTTTGCATAATTATTGGCTAGTTTTGGAGCAATGTGCATCGATTTGAGTTTTCGGAAGGGCATGGAATAACGTTATGGAACTTCGGAGCAAGGTGAGTCTCCTTTCTAACCTTGTAAGAGGGAATTATCCCCATAGGTGAATTAATTGGATATGTGCTGCTATTTGCGAGGGCTACGTATGCACGATGTGATGAGAGTCCATGCGTAGCTACTATTATACTTATGTCCGGGTAGTCTAGGACTCAAAAGCATGCTTTACTTGTAATACTTGTACCCTTATTGTTAGTTTAAATTGCTTAAATCATATCGAAGTGGCAAATGACTTTCTAAAAGAGTTAAACTTTATTTTCTTGACTTGTAAAAGAAAAATTTATACCTCCTTGAATAATTATTTCCCTGATGAAGTCTTGATTGACTGTTGAAATGTGTGTTTCTATGTGTACCTGCGTCGCATGTATGATTCGCGAGCAGGGTGATTGTTTATTTATATTTGACCGCGTCGCATGTATGATTCGCGAGCGGGGTAATATGCATCTATGGTTCGCGCCATTCGACCCTCTGGCAGTGCACAATTTAAATATTGTTGGATCGGGCCGTACGACCTCGGCATGATTTGCGCATGCTTGTAATGTTTGCCTTGAGATTTATAAATGTTGATATTCGTTCTCCCTGGCCGGAGATAAATGTATAAATGATGAAAAGAAATCTGGAAATTTCCTATGAAAGAAAGATTTGTTTATTTTGCTTTGTTTCACTTGAGTTGCAACCATGTTTGTAAAATCATTGATTTATTATATTATTGGCGTATTATTATTGGACCACTAGTAAGTGTCGAAGTCGACCTCTCGTCTCTAGTTCTTCGAGATTAGACGGGATACTTACTGAGTACACGTTATTTTCGTACTCATGCTACACTTGCTGTGCATTTTTGTTGCACAGGCACATGTATCTCTAGTGGCCTAGTGGGCGTAGCAGCATGGATGATACGGAGACTAAGTGAGCTGCATTCCCGAGACGACCCGCAGCCAGCAGAGTCTCTTTCAGATTACTTTATTTAATTTCTGTCCACCTTGTACCTTGGACAGCTACTGTATTTTAATTCATTCCTAGTAAATGCTCATGCACTTGTGACACCGGGTTCTGGGATGATTAAGGGGTATTTTGATTGATTCCTTGAATTTCATACTTAATTTGAAATGAGTATCTTTTACTAGTAAAATTGAAGGAAAATAAGAGTTTTCACACTTATTTAAATGAGAATTTAGTTAAGTATTTTGGTTGGCTTGCCTGACATAGTGTCCGGCGCCATCACGATCCTTAGTGGATTTTGAGTCATGACAACATGGTATCAGAGCACTAAGTTCCCTTAGGTCTCACGAGTCATGAGAAAGTCTAGTAGAGTCTCGTGGATCGGTACGGAGACGTCTGTACTTATCTTCGAGAGGCTACAGGGCTGTTAGGAGCACTTCCCTTCTTGATTCCTTATCGTGCGATTTGATTCCCTTTAAGGCACATGCCTTCATTTCCTTTCCATTCAATCTTATGCGACGCGAAATGCTGGTCATGAATCGGCGAGTGAGTAATTGTAATGGTACTACGAATGTGGTGCGGGATGTTTCTCCCTGCGTGGTTGTTTGAGCTATTGTCATCGCCTTGTGGAAGGATATTCTATCGTTTCAGCTCAGTAGACATACTTCTGGGAGCTCTGAGACTAGGCAAATGTTGCCATAATGCTTATAAACGGTGGTCATGCAGTATTGATGTGATGGTAGGATGCTTGCCTATGCGTCGGGGCAGTGAATGACTTGAAGGGAGGTTTACTCAGTTCATGATTTAGAGAAATCGATATTTTATTTCCGGCGGAGGAAAGGCAATCAGACTAAAACTGATCATGTTTGGGTTTGGTATTTGCGAGCGTGGTGGAATTTACATCAGCCATGTGGTGTCATCGTCCTCGATTGAATGTGTTAAGTTTGTCGATGTTATGATCTTCTTCAATTCGCCTTTAGGCAGGGTATTGTGGAATGGTGTCAGGGAACGGCTATCAGAGTTCGCGGGGTGCGGTGGTTCAGGATTGAATCGGTATTTCTAGTGTGACGGCTCGAGAAAGATGATCTTCGAAAAGGTTTAAAGTAGTGGCGATCTGTTGGTGCAAGTACACAGAGATAGATATTGATTTAAGGCAACAACTGGGCGGCAAAAGGCAACGAAGGACATGTGGGAAGTGTCATGCGGTGGTTAACTTCTAGAAGGCCAGGTGTAAGAAGCGGAGGTCGAGTAGTTTCTTGAAGAGAGGAGTTTGTCCAAGTAGGAGAGTGGTAGAGTGGCATATGGGTTCGGTGGCAAGATGACTACACCCCCTTGAGGAAAGTTTGGAGTGATTTGGGAATTTTAGTGGACGGTGAATGGATCTACGAGCTTAATTTAAAATATTGGCTAGCATACAGTGGGAGATTTGATATGACAAGAAGGAGTTGCTTGATGTGAAGAAGGATACAACATGACTTCGAATTGGAAGATATTATCGCATATTTAGTTGATGTCAATAAGAAGTGAATGGACTAGTACAATTGGTAAATGAGTACGGACTCAGGATGGGTTATTGAAGTCGTAGTGATTGTACCCCGTGCAGCGACATTGGAAGATGTCGGCGCGTAGTTTCCATAGTTGGGGTTATCTCCGGTGAGTGGATCAACGGTCGTGTGGTTGGCAAAGCTTCTGCGGAAGATTCTACAGGCTACGGTAAGGAGATCGGTCATGTGAATGTGGTTAATGATTCAGACTATTCATAAAGGGTTTTACAGAAGGATTTCGGGGAATTTGGCGCTTGATTGCGCAAGGTTATGTCAATAAGAGATAAGAATCTTGGTGGATTCGGAGTTGTGTAATAGTGGCTTCAAGCTAAGTGGGAGAGTCCCACCGCCTATGGTTGGATTGCATGGTCGTCTATATATGAGATTTCCGGTTATTAGCATATGGATGGGTTATTTCAACTAAGGGAAAGGAACATAAGAGGTAATTTGAGCAAAGGAATTGTTAAAGGTGTGCTATAGTTGGCCTTATTGACTCATGTTCAGACTTGGGGAAGGGTACAGGATTTATGCCTCGCGTAGATGCGGGTTTCAAGGAAAGTGATTCGGCCGGGTGCTTCGTCGAGAGGGTGTTCATGTGCTAGAAGATTCATGGAGTTGATTATATTCGGGACCAAGTCAGAGTGGGTGGCTCTCAACAACGGTCCTAGTGGATTTAAAAGTTATAGTGTGGTGCCTAATGATTTCGAGCCCATAAGTATGGTTAAGAATCGAGCTTTTGCAGCAGAGTATGAAAAGAGGCTTAGAATGTTCTATGATATCTTCGGCTTATAGTGTAACATTTGGAGGAAAGAGAGAATATGACTTCGGATTCGTAGAGGAATTATCAGAATGGGTGTATTAGTTAAGTTGCGAATTTACGTGCAGGGAGGGTATGAAACGGTTCATGGGTTTGGAGACAATGGGGTCTCATGGAATGGGGTCACTCAAGATGAGTGCGGATTTAGGTTGGTGATGTAAGGAATGGAGCTAATAATAACTCTGAGACAAGATAAGGATTAATCAAAAGAAGTTAGATTGGTTAACCATGGTTGAATTGGTATAATGGTGGCGGTAATCAGTTCCTTCAGCATGATTAAGTTGTGCATGTGATTTATGGTGGTACGTGTGAGGCTCGACGGCCGCCGTAATTGATTTTAGTTGGAAGTATTCAAGTAGTATGGCCTGTATGTGTAGGTGGATCCCGGAAGAGTTATGGTGGTTCAGACCACTACTTGAGGATTTGAATGTTCCACGGTTATGAGAAGTTATTTGCGTGTTGCTATGGTTCTCTTGGAATGAGTTAACTAAAAGGTTCTGTATAATGAAATGTATACTGTCACACCTCCTTTTTTTACACATCTACCCCGAAGGATAATGTATAAGGGAATTTTTCCATTTAAAGTGACATTATTCGAAATGGGATTATTTATTTATTTAGAGTCGCCACTTGGGAAAGGATTGGCTTTTGGTGTCCCAAGTCACCGGTTTAATTTGAATCCCAAGTCGAGGAAAAATTTCGACTTCCCAATTGGAGTCTGCAAACCAGAAATTCTGAATAAGGAATTCTGTTGACCCGAGGGAAGGTGTTAGGCACCCCCGGATCCTGTGGTTCTAGCACGGTCGCTTAAATTATTATATATGGCTAAAAATCTAGTTTTTATACATATTCCAACCTATAATGCAATTTTTTAAGATTATTTACCGCTTTTAGTTATTTTTACGAAAGTGAACGCCGTTTAAGAGCGTGTTTTCGGATCACGTCACATGAAATGCACCCGGATCCGCAACACCTCTTATTCAACGTTTTGGGATTTGGATTTGGGTTGCATGAAATGCACACCCGAGTTTAGGAAAGTAATATTATTAAAATTCACGCCTAAAGTGACTAGCGTATTATTATCTTTGCGGGAAGCCATGAAAATTCGCTAAATGGCATGTCCCGATTTCTAAGGATTTTAAAATTAATTAAGTGAGGGCCATGGAATTTGCTAAATGGCACACCTCAAATTATTTCAAAGAATTGCACTCAACTAAAGCAAACTACAAGGTTTATGAATTATTTTACTAAACTACTTTGAGAATAGTGTGAAAGGCATGTGATTATGAAATTTATTTGTGGAAGAAGTATAGTAAATTATTCATGGAAATGTAAGCTAACCCAAGAATACTTAACGATTAGGCTAGTTAGAGTTATGCGCGTTAAAAGACTAGACTTAGGACACTTGTGCCCATTTACATGATCGGATTCAACAATAGAGCTTTTGACAAAGCATCTTTCCAAACATTCACTATACCAATTCAATAATGATAATACTAACTGAAGAAAATATACGCTCAAATAGCGATGCAGTAAATCCAAACCATAGAATATACTGATTATAGTGATGCCAAAATACAAAATAGGAAAATTGACTGAAATTAAACATCTACCTACTATTATTAGAGAAACAACCAATTCTGTTTATAACAAAGGACCAAAATCAAACTAATAGAGAGCTGAACTATCACAGGACTAATTGGAAAGAAATATGCTAGCACAAAACTATCAACAAAGGGCCAAGATGCTTCAAAATGACATATTCCTAACATGAAAATATATAGACATGAGTAGAAGAATGAATCTCATATAAGAGCTACCAGCAACAGTTACAAATTGTGAGATGGTATTGAATAGAACCTGATATGTCGAACAGAAACTCGACCACGAATAGGGAACGCCAACCAAATAGGAACCACGAACAGCGACTAACCAACGACGACAAACTCCAACGGCAACAGGGTTCAAATAACGTCGAGCAGTCTATAACGAGTAACGACTCGACGCGTAACCAACGGAAACAGTTGTGGAAACTCAGTTATTGAAGCTCGACCAGAGAACTCGAGAACGGACAGAACTTGACTGGGTGAAAAACAGGGCAAAAGCGAGCCGGAAGTTCAGGGGGATGGGTCGTTTGTGCTAGAGAAGATAAAATCGAGGGGGTGGGGTCTGTTTTTTTTGTGTTATGCGGTTGAAGCTCGTCAATCCGGCGAGCTGCCGGAGCTCGTTTCTCCCGGCGAGTTACTGAAGGAGGGAGACGAAAAGAGCAGCAACAGCTCCTCTCTAATGGAGAAACGGTTGCCCTCTTGTGTATTTCAGTTGGGTCTCATCTTGTTGCTCAAGAAAATTAAAAACGAGGGGGGTGCTTGGGAAGATGAAATTCGGCGCTCTCTGTATCCTTTTTCCAGGAGTATTTTGTATGTGTATATGCGCTGTTTGTGGTGTAGGTAGTATTATATAGAGTAGGGATTAGGTTAGGGTATGGGCCTAGGAACTATGGGCTAGGGATTTTGGGCCAAAGACTGAAAATGGACTATAAGATTTGTAAAAACGGGATAAACCAACCTAA
>NW_017676086.1:21299-37088 GCF_001879085.1 Nicotiana attenuata | reverse complement strand
GTAGCTACTATTATGCTTATGTCCGGGTAGTCTGGGACCCAAAAGCATGCTTTACTTGTAATACTTGTACCCTTATTGTTAGTTTAAATTGCTTAAATCATATCGAAGTGGCAAATGACTTTATAAAAGAGTTAAACTTTATTTTCTTGACTTGTAAAAGAGAAATTTACACCTCCTTGAATAATTGTTTCCCTGATGAAGTCTTGATTGACTGTTAAAATATATGTTTCTACGTGTACCTGCGTCGCATGTATGATTCACAAGCAGGGTGATTGTTTATTTATATTTGACCGCGTCGCATGTATGGTTCGCGAGCGGGGTAATATATGCATCTATGGTTCGCGCCATTCGACCCTCTGGCAGTGCACAATTTAAATATTGTTGGTTCGGGCCGTACGACCTCGGCATGATTTGCGCATGCTTATAATGTTTGCCTTGAGATTTATAAATGTTGATATTCGTTCTCCCTGGCCGGAGATAAATGTATAAATGATGAAAAAGAATCAGGAAATTTTCTATGAAAGAAAGAGTTATTTATTTGCTTTATTCTACTGAGTTGCAACCATGTTTGTAAAATCTTTGATTTATTATATTATTGGAGTATTATTATTGGACCACTAGTAAGTGTCGAAGTCGACCTCTCGTCTCTACTTCTTCGAGATTAGACGGGATACTTACTGAGTACACGTTGTTTTCGTACTCATGCTACACTTGCTGTGCATTTTTGTTGCACAGGCACATGTATCTCTAGTGGCCTAGTGGGCGTAGCAGCATGGATGATACGGAGACTAGGTGAGCTGCATTCCCGAGGTGACCCGCAGCCAGCAGAGTCTCTTTCAGATTACTTTATTTAATTTCTGTCCACCTTGTACCCTGGACAGCTACTGTATTTTAATTCATTCCTAGTAAATGCTCATGCACTTGTGACACCGAGTTCTGGGATGATTATGGGGTATTTGATTGATTCCTTGAATTTCATACTTAATTTGAAATGAGTATCTTTTACTAGTAAAATTGAAGGAAAATCAGAGTTTTCACACTTATTTAAATGAGAATTTAGTTAAATATTTTGGTTGGCTTGCCTGACAGCAGTGTCTGACGCCATCACGACCCTTAGTGGATTTTGGGTCGTGACATAAAAGATATTAATTTGTTTATCTTATTTTATTATCACGACAGAAGATAAATCATCATATCATATTATTATACTATATCATAAGTGGAAGCTTCTACTTGATAATTAATAGACCAAAAAGCCCATATAAAATTGAATGACATTTTTACCCTTTGGTAATGTATTATTCCTTCTAAATTAGTGTAAAAAAGGCAAGAACAATTTATACAATAAAATTAGAGAACATTCGTAGTATGTTATATATACATTATGCATTAATATACTTGCTTTCAGTGATTATAATCCTATTTATATTCTTGCTTTTAAATTTTAAATATCATTTTTACTTAAAAAATTTCCCCCTCTATTTTGGAATTTTACAATTGTTATGTCCAAACGCCCACGTAGTATGTTTTTATTTCTTTCTTTCTTCCATTTTTTTTTATTTATGTAATTTAAAAAATGAAGAAGAATGAGTTATAGTCAAACAAAATCCAAAACGAGTGGCAGTAAAATAGGAATGTAAGTAACCGAAGCGGTACCCTAACATTTTCACGGTAATACAAAATACAAATTGATTTCCCTTTGGCTCATTTTTCAAGCCCGGCCTAGTAAAGTAAAGCACGCCCCTTCTCCCTTCTCATCGATTCTTCTCCGCTACTTGCTTTTCATCGCTTCCCAAGTAAGTTCTGTCTCATTTCACCTATTTGACCAAGATTTTCTTCTGATATTCCTTGACCCTTTGTTGATTTGGTTCAACTTTGTAACTATCCGATGTTTGAATTGGTGGTGATTGATTAGATCTTGTTGTTTCCCTATGTTGAGCTGTTTTTTTCTTATGGATGTATGTGATTTGATCTATTTGAATTGATTTGATTGGTGAAATCTTGTGGTTTTCTATTTGGGTTTTGATGTTTTTATTTTTTTTTAATAACGGTGTTGTCCGGACTATTTGATTTTTATTTTCTTATGATTCGTGGCCATGCCCACTTGCACACACCTATTACCACCACCAACATAGGTACCGGTAACTTTGTAAGCAAATGGGAAGACGAAAAGAAATCACCTAGTGTTTGCCTCCATTGGATTGGAGGCTATTTGGCTTTTGATGTTTATAGAGTTGGCTACTTTCAGATTGGGTTTTTAGTTGATTGTAAAATATTGGTGTGTGATACGGGCATGCTGCAGGTCTTCAATTCTTTGTTAACAACAAGGATAATAGGATGAGAAAAAATTGTTTATCCCCCCCCCAAAAAAAAATGAGGATGAGAAAAAGTATCCTATGATAGTAAGTTTTTTAGGGGAACTCATGATACTGGATGTTTCATTGGCTAGCTAATCTACGCAAACCAGGGAGCCCCTAACTGATTACTTATGACAATAAATGGAGTATGTCTTTTTCTGTTAGTCAAGTGATTTGTGTTGAAGATATAATATAATTAAGTAAAAAAAATGTGCTCGCTTAACCTAGTAGATAAGATGACATACAATTCAACATGGTATCAGAGCGAACAAAAGATCTTGAGTTCAAATCTCACCGCCAACCAGAGAAAACAAAAAAAAAAATGTTTCCACGTGTTTGACCTGTGGAAAAGAATTAGGTCATATGTCAAGGGGCGTGTTAAAGACATAACATTTAAGGGATTAAGAATGTGCTCTCCCTAACAGCTTGAGGTTTTAAGATGAGATGGTCACATATTCAGCCATTCGCACTAACATTGCCCAAGAAGAAAGAACATGTTAGTGGGAGCTAATCGGCTCACGGGTTAGAGGTTTCGGACATAGTAGTGGAAGACCTCGAACTTCACCTGTTAAGTATGATTGATATATGCTTGGCTGTCGATGGCAGCTCCTGCTGACCTTGTATTTTTTTTTTTCTGGTCAAGTATGACATGCAATCAATGAATGTTGTTGGGAGATGACATTTGCTGCTGTACTTTTCATATTAATGACTGACTCTGTGAAGTCCATTGTTTGAGAATCCGTGAGTTAGCTTTCGAATATGGAAGTTGAAGACAAAGCCTTGTGTGTGATTTAGTCAAGAACTCTTTTTCTTTAAATGGGTATGAGTTGAACTTTCTGTTGAATTAAAAGAATGTGATGGTAGTGGGAGACTTCGAACTAGAGATGATAGTTTGGCAGGCAGTGTGTTCATAATGCTTGTAGTTCCTTTGCCTGTCAGACTTCTTTCCAATCGGTCTATTCCGGTCAGATATTTATTTATCTTAAACTAATTGTAGGATTGAATGTGATCAGCAAGATTGGTAAATAATGTTGGTATACTGGATATTCTTGAGACATGTTTCAAAATGCAGGAGTATGCATTTCTGCTATTATAAATTTTCTTGCTTGCTATGTGGATGCATGAACCACTATATGATGAAAGGATGGAAATTGTTTTGAGCTTGTAGTTGTGGAAGTATATAGAGCACAAGAATATGTGCATATTGCACCCAAGTCAGTCTTATCTTTTTGTGAACTCATGGATATGTATGTTTTTTTTCTTCTCCTCTTTTGGATGGTCTCTTTAATCCGGCGTGTTGTACAAGGCAATCGTCCCCTTTGTGATGTTTCTTAATGCAAGATCTTTTACCCATTAAAGTAACGGAGCAAAGAAGAAGAGTCAGACTATCATTGGTTCTCAGTTATACTGTTGAAATTTGTTTGGTTGATACCCGTATTAGCACATTGAAAATGAAAGGTGTTTTACTAGTACTTTCTAAACAATGGGAATGTGGTTCATGTTCTACTTTCTGATTGATTTGTCGTAATCTTTGAGTCTTGGCCTTCTTTCGCTACTATTTGTCCCTTGTCCGGTTGACATCTTTGTTGCATTAGACGGATACTTTGCTTTCTCTTCCCTCTCTCCTTGTGTGCCATAAATGTGATGAAAGATCAAACAATTGTCTTTGAATGGTAAAATAAGAACAGGAAGTGACAAGTTGTGCCTGTAACAAGGAGAAAAGATGCATGCAGAAAAACCTCACATGTGTTTATTAACCACCCTAAATAAAAAAAAACCATGATGTTTTATTTGTCATGAGATTTTAAATTTAAAGTTACTGAATGACGCAGGATGTCAGAAACACCCTTCTATCCCCGGGAAAAGCTTGTTGAGAAGCAAAAGTATTTCCAGAGTGTTCACAAGTATACACACCTGAAAGGCCCTGTAGACAAGATTACCTCAGTTGCCATTCCACTTGCTTTGGCAGCCACATTAACCTTCATGATCGTGAGTTTCTGTCAGATTTAATGGTTGAGTCTTTTCTTTGTTTTCAAGAATCAACTATAATTGGTGTTTGGATGACGTTTCAGGGCAGGGGGATCTACAATATGTCCCATGGCATTGGCAAGAAGGAATAATGGAAGCTCAAGCATAAAAGAGATTTTTTGGAACATTATTTGTGTTTTTTCACTTTGAAATTTCTTGATGTTCTGAAGCTAATAATTGGTTAGGTGCAGAAAACACAGCCTGCAGACATATGGCCTATGCGGTCACTTGCTTAACACATTGCTTTTCTGTTTGGGGGGTTTAAATGCGTTTGATGTTAAAAATCAGTTCTTTTCCACCAATTAACTGCCACCGTTTGAAACGTCGCACTTGTATTTTTCCCTTGAGAGAACAGTCAATGTGGGAAGTGCAATTTTCAAATCCTAATATAGGCTAGGCATCTCAAATAATTGTAGGTCTATGATGTGTCAGATCTTAGATGTCAATAATTGATGAAGATATTAGCAATATTGGATCATGTGTGCGTATTTTATAAGTCACATTTGCTCTAAGAATTTTCACTTCAAACATAAGAGACAAGGAGCTGACCGCTTGTTTTACTTTGATCTTGTGCTAAGCTCATAGGACATCTTGTGTTAACCAGGCCATGGTTGTGGACATCAACAACGAGAAGCCTATCGTGATGAATTTCCCTCTTTACAAATTGTATTATTGTTATATGAATTAATGACCTATCTATCTAACATCAAACATGTAACAATACAAAGTCACAGGGACGCTTCCATGCAATACCTCATTTAATTTCTTGGATTCCACCTAAAAAGAGAATAGAAATGATTGACTAAAACGTGTCGTAGAAATAGGGTTCACTTGCCACTTTTTGGTCATTTTTTTTTTTAAAAATAGATTGTCTTGGAGTTTTAAATTTTACGATGAAGCTCCTTTAGATTCCAGGATAGTAACTATTTTTAATTACAGAAGTTACAACAATAACAACAACAACCCAGTTTAATCACATAGGTGGAGTTTGGGAGGGTAGTGTGTACGCAAACTTTACTCCTACCTAGTGAAGGTAGATAGGTTATTTCCGATAGGCCCTCGACTCAGAAAAAGGTGAGAAGAAGAAGAAGAAGAAGAAAAGTAGTACTAAATAATAACAGTGAAATATGATAATTGCAACGAATGAAACAACATGACGTAATAGAGATCTAAGAACATGAAAATACAAGAGAGCTACTAATATTACCTAAAAGGAAAGGGAAACTCTCAACTATTTGCTCACCTTCTACTCTAATTCTTGACCTCCACACCCTCCTATCAAGTGTCATTGTCCTCGTTAAGCTGAAGCAGTGTCATGTCCTGCCTAATCACCACTCCTCGGTGCTTCTTTGGCCTATCTCTACCTCGTCTCAAACCCGCCTGGGCAAACTTCTCACACATTCTAACAGGAGCATCAATACTTCTCTTCATGTACCCGTAACAACTAAAATTTCGTTCCTAAAAATAATAATCAAGACAAGAAATATAGTGACAAATAAAAGTATTTGTATTTCAATAATTTATGCGGGTTACAATCTTTGAACAATCTTAAGTTTAAAAGATGTAATCCTCTGATTATTCTCCTCACGACTGTCAATTCGAGAGCTTCGCTTGTTCTTGAATTGATGGACCACTTGTTGTTGGGATTTGACCACGAATGCGGAGCTAGGCTTTGATCACAAACGTGGAGGATGGAAAAATGCGGCTCACCCCTTGGAGACGACTACTTCTTGCTATGCGGAAGACTTGCGAATTACTACTGTGGAGGAGAGCTTCAATATGTATCTTTTTTCCTGTCCTTTTGGCCTTATGGAGACACCTATTTATAGTTGTAGGGGAGGGAACTTGTGATAAACACATATCTTTTTCCTCCAGTTTGATTGGCCAACTTGAGTCATCAAACCTATCACTAAAGCTATGTGATAAGCTTGCATATAATTGGTTGAACCATGTCATTTGGATATTTGGCGACATTTGATTGGTCCTTACATTTGACTTGGCATGCTACATCACTTATGCACGTGGCATGATTTTAGTGGTCCTTGATTTGACTTGGCGCGCCATGTCATTTGACATGTGGCATGGATTTTGGGCTTATCATTTGAAGTCCGATGAGATGAACTAGCCCAATTAACTCGGGCTCTTAATTAAATCCATATACGCATATTGGATTTAAATAATAAATTCAATTATTCTAGCCCGTAATCATTGTTTGGGCTGATACGTCTTTAAATTTATCATGTGGTCCAAATAATTTAATGGACTTAAACTCAAATAAAATTCAATCGTCTACAAATGCCCCCTACTTCAAGTTGCGTCGGTTTGTAGACTTATCAAACTTTAATGGCGAGGCTTGAAGTACTAATATTGACAAACTTTTATTTTGTCTGAACCTCAAACTTGACTCATTGTAAGCCCTTTCCCATTTTGGAAATACAACCTTGTGAATTTACAACATATAGTATTTGGACCGAATTGATTTGGCATTTCGAATTCGCCTTGCGATATTCTAGCCCAATAACTTCATACTTGAGCCCATCAATACTATAGGAAGTCGTTCTCCTCTTGAAATTGGAAAATGGAAAACCTCGCCCTTTTATTTTTTTTAAAAACTTTCAATTGGTATTCCACTTGCTCGGTTTTCCTGTCCAGACATTTTAGGACTCAGTTGTGCAAGTTTGTACAACTGACATGGTATTGCCAGCAATCTAGTTACGAGCCCATTTCATTTAATTCATTAACTTTCTTTGGTCCAGCATACAATCCTTGGTATTGAAATTATCCAAGGGATCCACGTGGAATATGAATGCCCTAAAATCTTGCTAGCAAACTTTTGTTTAGCTGTACTTCTTCACAGTTGGAATTTGGCTTGGAAACAACTACTCGTAATTGGATTCCTGTTACAAAAATAAAGAAGCTGCTTCAACCCCTCTATAAATACCATCTTGATAGACTTACTAGCCATCCAAGACACTGAGGTCTTCAGACGAAGGTAAGGTTAGCCGTAATTCCTTTCTTTTTTAGCTTTCTTCTCTTTAGTTTATCTTATTTTGCAACGTGACTTCCTATGAATTGAAAACGAGGATGAGAGACATCGCTTCTGGACCAGAACGTTGCCGAGGATGCCAAAGTCTCGAGCACTGACGATACCAAGAATTTAATCCAGTACTTTATAATATGGCGCCAAAACCTTACCATAAGGTAACTTAATACTCTCCATGGCGAGCTGATCTCTCTACTCCTCAACTTCTAGCTTCTGTAGTTTAAAATTAAAGTATATAACTCCACAGTCTTTGTTTCAGGAAGATTGGGCAGTTATATTCAAACTCCTGAATGTTGAGTCTGTACAGGGAGGATTGTTTGACCTTAAACACTAGATAACACTTGAGGCTTCATGCTATTGCGACGTACCTGTCATGCTAATCCGAAATTTCGGCTCGCCGGTACTTCTATCTATCGCGATAGAGTTGAAGCGCCGTGCCGTTGGCACCGATATACTTGCTGCTGAATCGAAAGCTTCGTACAATTGGCACCGATCTCTATAGAACCAAGAAGCTTCCTGCAGTTAGCACCGTGAGCTCTGTCATCTCTATCGTCTTTTTGTTTTGTTTTTGCAGCCTTGGCAAGAGAACTTTATGGAGAACATAATCTTCTTGTTGTTTGATAAGTAAACACAGGGACCGACTTCTTATTATAGTGGCCAAAGACGTACATTGTAAATTCCCAGTTCCAATTTTCTTGAAGAAGTGATGAAGCACTCCATTCTTGAAATTTTTCATAGAAGGCTAGATGAAACGTTTCCTCCTTGAGGCTTGGTGAGAAATTTGTAGCGACCGTATTCCATCCTTGACGAACGAGCACGTGGCACATCTCATCCTTGCGGAGCGACCGTATTCTTCTTTGCAAGCGAGCATGTGGCGCATCTTATTCTTGCAGCTTGGCGAAATTGACACTACTTGGAGCAGTCCTTTTCAACCTCGGCGAGCGAGTACTTGGCAAATCTCCACAAAAATATTCATCCTTTGATGTAGGTGCGATCAAATCACCAGCCGCTTATTCCTAAAGAAACAGGACTCGAAGGGACGCAGCATATCAAAAATTCACAGCCAAGTTCCTTGAGGATTAGCCGCAATATTTCTTTTTCAAAATAGATACACATGCTCAGCAATTTGACTTTGCAGCACTATGCAATCTCACCAAAAGATCCATATCTCGAGATCGGAGCGCTACAAATGTCATCCGTTTGATTCCCCAGGATTAGAAATTCATACACTGCAACATCTCCAAAATGTAGGGCCAAATTCCATTAGGACAAGCGAGAATAAATTTTGAAACTGATGCTCTTGTCTGCCGTTTTTACTTCACAGCACTGTACGTTCTCGTTGATAAGTTGATATCTCGAGCTAGGAGTGTCCCAATCGCGAGCCGTTTGCACCATTGGAAAGAAAACTTCGTCGCCTGTAACACCTGAAAATTTCGCAGCAGGATTCCCTTCAGAATAGCTGCAATAACATTCTGAAATTGCTCCTGATATCTGCCGCACTTGCAATCCAGCTTTGCGCACTTTTGTAGAAAACTTCATATCTCGAGCTAGGAGACTCCAAATTACGATCCGTTTGTGGCGTTTGAAAGTGCAATCATAGAGATGCAATACATATGAGTTTCGTGGCAGAACTCCTTCCGAGATAGAAACAGAAAATTCTCAAAGTCCACCTAGCTGCAGTAACTTTCAGATTCGTGTAGTTCCGGCAAAAAAATCATATCTTGAGCTAGGTGCCTCCAAATTGCAAGCGTTTTGTGTTCTTGCAAACTAGACATCCAAATCTACAACATATAAAATGTTAGAAGCATAACATCTTCAGGATGGACTGCAGTAGTTTTCCAAAGTTGATCTCGTCGTCTATCGAGCTTGCTTTCCAGCTCTATGCTCTCTGAGTTGTCCTACAAATGTTTTTTTTTCCTTCTTGAAATTGACTCTACAGTCTTGCATGTAGTAGCTTTGGCTATATGCGTCACAAATCTTATATCTTCATTTATTTCTTTTGTAGACTTGCAAAGAAGCTCAAAGAGTCCGGATACCAGACCGAGGTGTCATACAAGAGGTGGAGCCACCCCTTCACCAACTATTGCACTTGATTTGTTGATAGTCTTGAAGTTCATCAATGGTGGCTCCCATGGTGATTGGGACCTTCAACCAACAATTGAGGATGGCATCAAATGTGGAGACGTTATACAGACTTGGAAAAGCATTTAGACGCGTCAGCAATAAAGCCTAGTTTACGATCATCTTCATGATTTAGGATTTTGTATAGAAAGATGTCTAGTTCCTGTTGTCTCTACATTTTTGGATGTATCAACTTTTGTACTATTGAAGCAATAAAACATTTTTTATACTTCAACGCAAATCATCTCCTTTCCTCATAGATATGTGCCTCTACACTTGGAAGAATTAATGTAATGATCCGATGATGCCAAACTTTTATTTTTTTAAAACTCATGCGACTGAACTTAGAATGAAACTCTAAGCTGCCTACGTACCTCGGTAAAGAGGATCAAGTCATAACGTAGTTCGGAGGAGTGAGTTCTTTTTTTTTTGGTCTTGACTTTTGCCTAGGCCGCCTCTTTCGAGGTTTTCAACCTAGCAGACTCTTTTTTTTTGTTCTTTTTTTTTTTGGTCTTGACTTTTGTCCAGGCCGCCTCTTTCGAGGTTTTCAACCTAGCAGACTCTTTTTTTTTGGCCGTACACAGTTTAGACTCATGCGGGCCAGGAGTGTAGCAACGTGCAGTTTAAGCTCATGCATCAAGGAGCGTCATGATTTGCAGTTTAGGCTCATGCGTCGAGGAGCATAGGTGACTTTCATGGAAAGTACTTCTTCAGAAATTTTCCGTTGATCGGACCAACTCTGAGACCATCCTTATCGACAATTTTGTATGCGCCACTTGAATAGGCTTCCTTCACAACATATGGCCCATCCCATTTTGAGGTAAACTTGTCGCCTATGCGTTTGCTGAGGATTATAGGTCGTCGAACAGCTAGGACTAAGTCTCCCACTTGGAATGATCGTGGCCGCACTTTCTTGTTGAAAGCTCTAGCTAGTCGAGCTTGATAGCACTCTAATTTTTGTTGCGCTTCCAATCTTTTCTCATCCAATGCCTCTAACTCTGCTAGGCAAAGTTGAGCATTCTCTTTGGATGTGAGCCCTTCTTGGATTGCTATCCGCAATGATGGAATTTGTTTCTCCAATGGAAGGACGGCTTCTACGCCATATACCAAAGAGTAAGGAGTTGCTTGTGTAGCAGTTCTGAAGGTTGTTCGGTATGCCCACAAAGCTTCACCAATTCTCTCATGCCAGTCTCTCTTGTTCTTTGCAACAACTTTCATCAAAAGGTTACCAAGCGTCTTGTTAAAGCTTCAGCAAGGCCATTGGCAGGTGCATTATACATTGAAGACTTATGTTGCTTGAAACCGAACTTCTCGCATAGACTCTTTACGAGCTTGTTGTCAAATGGCGTTCCATTATCAGTGATTATGTATCTTGGTATGCCGTACCTAAAAATTATATATGACTTGATAAAGTCGACAACGGTTTCCTTTTTCACCTCCTTGAGTGGAACAGCTTCCGCCCATTTAGAGAAGTAGTCCGTAGCGGCCAATATGTACATCTATCCCTTTGATGACTTTGGAAGTGGTCCAACAACATCAAGTCCCCATGCATCAAAAGGCCATGAAGCTACAGTTGGGTTAAGAGGCTCTGGAGGTTGGTGGATGTAGTTTGCATGAAATTGACACGCTTGACATCTTTTGGCATGATCCATGCAATCTTTCACCATCGTCGCCCAGTAGTAGCCCATCCTCTTGATGCGAAAATGGAGCTTGGGAACAGATTGGTGTGATCCACATGAGCCAAAATATGCTTCCTCCATCGCTTGGCGGGCTTATTCTTTGTCAAGACATCGCAAGAATAGTCTTTCAAAAGAACGGCGAAACAATGTCCCCTTGTAGAAGATGAATCATGGTGCTCTTCGTTTGATGTCTGTTCGTTGTCGCGGATCTTCAGGTAACTTTCCATGTTCAAGGTACTCTATCAGTGGTTGCCTCCAATCTTCTTCTTCAATCACTCGAACAGACGTATGATGGCTTTCGTTGACTTGAAGATCCAGAAGTCTAGGAATAACCCATCGATGACACACATATACCTTTGTTGACTCATTCTCTCCAAGTGCCATCGTCGTGGCCAAGTTAGCCAAAGCATCAGCCTTGCGATTTTCTTCTCTTGGGACGTGGTTTAAGAACACTTGGTCGAATTTTTCAAGTAAACCAGAAGCATATTGATGGTATGGCAATAGATCTTCCTTCTTTATCTCGTAACTTCCCAAAAGTTGGTTGATGATTAGCTTAGGGTCGTCGTAGATCTCCAACTGTGGAATCTTTATTTCTAATGCCATTTCGAGACCGACGATCAAATCTTGGTACTCTGCGGCATTGTTGGAGCATGTTTCACCAACAAAGGAGAATGTCAAGACTTGTCTTTCTGGAGAGATCAACACAACACCTGCCCCCGCACCATTACGACGTGCAGATCCATTGAAGAACATTGTCCATGGTGGTAGTTCATCGATGAACAAAACGTCTTCATCTGGAAACTCATCCGATAGCTCCCATTCCGCCGGAAGAGGGTGATCCGCTAGAAAATTGGCTAGTGCTTGTCCTTTCACAGCTTTTGAGGTGTGTATGTGATCTCGTATTGGTTAAACAATATGGACCATCTTGCTAGGCGTCCAGAAATAATAGTTCGAGTCATCACGAACTTCACAGATCTGCTCGAGAGATGAGTTTGATGGTGTATGCTTCAAAATAATGCCTTAGCTTCTTTATCGCATAAAGTAATGCTAAGCATATTTTCTCAACAGGCGTATAGTTCATCTCAGCTCCTATCAGAGTTCGACTAAGGTAGTACAGGGCTTTTTCCTTTCCTTCCCATTCTCTTGAGCAAGTAGTGCTCCAAGTGAATGTTCTTGTGCCGCGATGTAGAGTATCAGTGGCTTCCCAAGCATTGGTGCCCCTAACACAGGTGGATTCAGCAAGTATGTTTTGATGCTTTCAAAAGCATTTTGATATGACTGATCCCAATGAAAAGGGATATCCTTCCTCAATAGGTGATTGAAGGGTTGACACCGTTCGGCTAGATTAGAGATGAACTTCCGGATGAATGCTAAGTTTCCTTGGAGACTTCGAAGCTCTCTCAAGTTCTTTGGCTTGGCATTTTCTGGATGGCGTCAATTTTTGCAGGATCAACTTCAATTCCACGGTGACGCATAATGAAGCCAAGAAACTTTCCTGAGGTAACTCCAAATGCACACTTGAGTGGATTCATCTTCAGGTCGAATTTTCTTAACCTTTCGAAAACAATTCGAAGGTCTTCAAGGTGGTAACGCCTATTCTTCGTTTTCACCACGAAGTCATCGACGTAGCATTCAACCCTCTTATGAAGCATGTCATCAAAGATGTTTTGCATCGCGCGTTGGTAGGTGGCACCGGCATTTTTCAGACCGAAGGGCGTCACTTTGTAGCAATATATCCCTTTTGGAGTTCGGAAAGCGGTACACTCTTTATCCTTGGGGACATTCTGATTTGATTGTATCCGGAGGACCCATCCATGAATGACATAGCTTCATGCCCTGTTGTAGCATCGACCATGAGTTCAATAATTGGTTGCGGAAAGTCATCTTTCGGACATGCCTTGTTTAGGTCTCGAAAGTCAACACAAACACGTATTTGACCATTCTTCTTCTTGACAGGTACAATATTTGATATCCATGATGGGTACTTCACCTCTCGAATAAATCCTGCCTCGATGAGCTTGTTGACTTCGACTTCAATTTGTGGTACTAGCTCGGGTCGGAACATGCGTTGTGACTGCTTCACAGGGCGTGTTCCACTTTTGATTCCTAAATGATGGATGGCTACCTTAGGACTAAGATCAGGCATTTCTTTATACGACCAAGCGAAGACATCTTTGTACTCAGTCGATAACTTGGAGTATTCCTCCTCCTCTTGAGGCGTGAGAAGCGCACTAATGAAGGTGAGGCATGGATACTTCATCATCAATGTCAAGGCATGGGCTATCTTCCACAGTTATGTGATAGGTTGTTTCCATAAAGTCTGACTTTTCTCTTTGACTTTCTTGGATGGTCGGCATGGCTTCTTTCTCTTTCTCTGCTTCTTTACGAGGCTGGCAAGTGTAAACAATGGTTATCCTTTGCACCTTCAGTGGACCATTTGTGGGTATTGACAAAATAGACTTCCTCTTCATACGTGATGGGAAAGCACTACAGATTTCTTTGTCAGCAACAACTTCAAAATGATCTTGCTCCTTATGGACTTGCTCCTTATGTTTTGCCAGTATCTTTCTAGATGGTGACTTCCTTGTGGTCCCTTGCGACAAAAGACGGAGGTCTTTGAGGTAGTGGAAACTTCTTTTAGATGTTTGGATGATACACGTTCACCTTTGTGACTTTGCCTTTCAAACACCGAGACCGAGGGGTTGAGCCTCCAATGCGATCAAATACTGAAGTCTGTTGTTTTATTTTGTTGCCCTTAACTTCTTTTATCTCCTCTACTGAGGTGTATTGTGATGAAGCTATCTCTTTGCTTCTCTTTGATGAAATTCGTAGAGGCTCTGCCGAACTGAACCCCAACCCAAACTTTGGAGTGGCGACGTAGTGCCCTTGTTTTCTCAACTTCATTTGGGACTCATTGAGCCCATGTATCTTTTCACCTGTGACTTCGTCTTTGAGTTCTCCTAGTTGTGATGGATTGGAGAAGTCATAACCAGACTTTTCAAGCAGTATGAAGGCCTTAGGATCATAGTGCCTTTTTTATCAGCTTGGACATTGCCTTTAGCAGACTCACAGTCATGGGTGGGATTTGTGCAATTGGGACAGTCATATGCTCCTTCAAATGTTGGATATCTTTGTGACTCATTTGCTTCTTTGGAGTACATTCCTGTAGCAAAGGTTGCCCTTTCTTTCGACGCTCACGTGGAACATAGCAAAAAACCAGATGCTCCTTAGTTTTTGTCTGTATGTCAGCTTCAGATGATGATAGCTTATTGGAGACTTCTTCCGTTTCCTTCTTTGGCGGCTTGGTGGCAGTCCATTGAGCCTCATTTTCCTCTTCTGACTTGACATTAGCTTCGTCATCTGATGATGGTTTCTCCACATTTGGTTCACAAGAATCTAGGTAGAATTTTGCGTCTGCAAAGTATGACTCCGTCTCGGTGAAAGGCTTGATGTCTGCATCAATTTTGACTATCTCACCATCTCTTCTGTACTTCAGACATTGATGCAAAGTAGATGATACCACCCCATTCTCATGAATCCAATGACGTCCAAGCAACAAGTTATATGATGTTTTAGAATCTATGACGTGAATCAGGGTGTTTGAATTCATCTTACCAATGGATAATCCTATGCGGATCATACCTATGGCTCGTTGTCCTCCTTGGTTGAAACCTTGGATTGTTAGGTTACTTTTGGATAGCTCATCGATAGAGATCCCAAGCTTTTTTAGCACCATCTTTGGCATGATGTTGACAACCGAACCATCATCAACAAGTATGCGATTGAGATGTTGTTCCTGAATGGACCCTACAACAAACAAAGGTCTGTTATGTGGCTTAGACCCTAGCAGCAAGTCATCATCTGTGAATGAAATTGTTTCACAACAACTTTTCCGTTATTATGATTTTCTTGTGTTTTCATTGGATCAGGCTTATCGTTGTTTTCCTTTGTTTTGTGAGTACTAGAAACTACATGAGTTGCACTAACGTGACTTCCATGAAGGAATTTTCCATGAAAGAATTCATGCAATGTGATGGGCTTTCGGAACTTCGGGGATAAGGCACTGTTAGAAGATTTGATAATTCTTGGTGGTTGTAGCCTATCCACATCGCTTATTTTTGCTCTTGGCTTAGGAAGTGGTAGCCTCAAAACTGCCTGATGTTTTCACTTCTTGTGAGTGACTAGAATCCAACATCGTCTTTGTCTTTGGAGTGATTGTCTAGCTTTAGTGAACCTTCAAGAGTTTTCCTTGGAAGATCAACTTCAATGGGCTCGAAACTTCCAAATTGTAAGAAGGCAGTGCTTGACACGTTATGCAACTTTGAACACTTTTTTTCCTTGAGCGCGATACTTGCATGATTTGCTTCTGCTGTTTCATCCATGTCTGTGATGATTTTTCCTTCACTTACAGGAGCCATAATTTTCTCCTTTAAGACGAAGCATTTCTCTGTAGGGTGGCTAACTACGCGATGAAACTTGCAGTATTTCGGATCGCCAACTTTGCCAATTTCCTCTGGCCTTTTTGATTCTGGGAGATCGATGACTTTCTTGCCCGGCAGTT
>NW_017676086.1:15088-17284 GCF_001879085.1 Nicotiana attenuata | reverse complement strand
AAGAGATTTTATTGATAAATATTTGTGAGTACAATTCTATGTATCCCTTGATTCTCCTATCTACAATTCTCCGTGATTCGAGGGCTTGAGAAACGTCTTTCCCGAATGTAGGATAATGCAGACCTCCTTGTAATGTATTTAATCGCCAAGAACATCGAGCAGCACTTGTTGTTACGGGTTGATCTCCGGGAAGAACTCCGTTGATCACTCCTTTGTTGAAGAACTAAGCACTTGATGATTGGTCTCTTTGTTTGTGGATGCCTTCACCAATTGCGGAGTGTTCTTCTCCAACCCTGAATGTCCCTTGAGAGTTATGTAACCCCTCTATTTATAGTTGTAGAGGATGGACAATCAAGCTACATAAGACTCTCTTGCTTGATTTTGATTGGCCCATGTCATTTTAGCCACTTGGCGACTTGTGATTGGTTCTTGCTTTTTTACTTGGATTGCCACATCATTTAACACGTGGCATCACCTTATTGGCCTGGAGTTTGACTGGATATGCCATGTCACATGGCATAAGTCTGGGCCTTAAGATGAAATGGACTTTGGGCCTGAAAATAATAAAATGGACTAATTTAACTTGTAAAGCCCAAATTAATTATTTAACCTAATTGAATTTAATCCAAATTTTGTATGGATTAAACCCAATAAATTTTATATGTTTACAGACATAACAAAAGTTAATGTATAAATACTTTTTAAATGAAAGATTTATTTAATATTAACTATCATAGCAGTCTTAGTGGATAACGTGCAATAATTTATATTTTAATTGTGCCATAAAATAATCTCAACTTAATGATTTATGATGAAGAAAAAAAATAATTTTGAATAGTTAACGATTTATTAAGAAAATTTGAGAATTTACAAGGTTAGTTATATATAATTGCATAAAGTTCCATTAACCGAGCCTAGTACGCTGGGCATTGGACGCGTCCAGGGCGTAAGCGCTGATGATCGAGGCGTAAGTCTCACGGAACTAAGCCCTACACATAAGTCCAGGGGCGTTTTAATAGTGCTCCGCCCCGGGGCGAGCCCTGGGCGAGTCCTAGTTATGCCTTTTAAAATAGAGCTTTTAAATACTGTATTGAAGTTCACGCGAACTAGAAGTGTAGAACCCTTTTTCCGTCTCTTCCATTTGAAACCGTACCCATTAGAAAAGCAGTAGAGCGCGGGAAAACACAGAGAAAATGGAGGACATCACCAGTGAAAGAGAAATAGCTGAACCTCTCAAATCGAAAGTCGCGATTCAATGTGCCAAAGCTGCAATTCTAGTCTCATCGTTGAAGAAGACCACTCTCAATTCTGCTATCATTGACCAAAACAAGGTCTTCATTTTGTTTCCCTTTCTTCCGTTTCCATGCGTTTGATTCCGTAGAAAGCGGTTTTTTCTAAGTTTCTGATTTTTGATAATTTCAGAATGAGGAGAATTCAAAAGAGGTGGAGGAATTGAAGATGAAGATTTTAAAGGAGAAATTGAAGAATAAGAAGCTCAAATTCTGCAGCGTTACGGAGTTATTGATTCAAGTAATGGTTTTACTCTCAATTTGGACCATGCTTCTGTTGCCGGCCTTGAACTGATCTAGTCCTGTCGTATCAATTCATTGTGTGGCTCTGCTCGGTAATCTGTGTATTTTGATTTCTTATGTGTTGAAATGACGTTTTTCATTGAAGTGTATTTGCTTGCTAGTGTAAAATTCTAGAAGTATCTTTGGATCGCGAACTGAGATTTTAATTGAAGTACTGCAGATATTCGAAATGCATGATTTTATGGATATGGCGTTTGTTTGTGGATAAATTTTCGTTATCTAACATGAGAAATTTTTCCCCTTTTTGCCGTAGAGCATATTTCTGATTCCTTAGATTGCGTGGTAGATAATGCTTCTCTGTTTGTAATGGTATGATTGTAAACGTTAAAGCAGTAGATTGCATTTGCTTTAATTTTATATTTCCTTTTTGCTCGTGCAAGTAATCTGTGTATTCTAGAATTTTCTCGTTTTGCTTGTTTGTTTACCAATTCTTCCTCTAAATGGATCTCTGGTCTAGAAGGGATTCACCAGTAAAAATAGGTGGTAGCTATTTTTTAAAATCTTATTTATTATTCTTTTTCCTTGAGGTATTAGGTAAGGTTAAAAAAATGGGACTCTCTGGTCTAGAAAGGTATTCACAATAAATAAGTGGTAGTAGTTCCTT
>NW_017676086.1:10600-14130 GCF_001879085.1 Nicotiana attenuata | reverse complement strand
AAAGTGATTAGGGGAATTTTAGTCATTTCAGTATTTTATCCATGTATTACTAATACATGTATTAGTTATTCCATCTTCTACCCCGCATAAAATAATACACAGATTGACTCATAACTTATACATGTATTATTTATGCATAATTAAAAAATGTCAACCAAACATGGTATTAGTTATGCAGAATTTTATACAAAATAACTATTGCCTACCAAACATGGTATAAGTTATGTTACCCCTTATACATGAATAACCTTTCTTCGAACCAGCTACCAAACGACCTCTTAGTGTACAAGAAGTACACGTGTATAATTGATCACGATTTTTACATGAGACCTCATGATTCTAACTCACTTCATTGACCACTGGGCCACACCCTTGAGTATTTCTAATTATATTCTTATTCCCGGAGGATTGGTAAAGTTAGTGATCATGGGGGGTAAAAGATGGTCATTCTTCTTCATTTTCCCGGATAAGCATATGCTTATGAATAGTAGTAAAACGATGCAAGTTGCAATTATTAGGTTACTATTCATATTCTACTCTTAAAAACTAGCAGGATGCAATACCTGGTGCATATGTTGGGTTTCCTTTCGTTGCCTTCTTTAAATGGCAGGAAAAGACACCGTAAATAACTGGTAGAGTCATTTTCTAACACAAGGATATAGAAATGAAAGTGATCAAGTAATATGATGATACAAATTAAAGTGCCCATGAAGACAGTAGTTTAATGAGGTGGAATTGACAAATGCTTAGATGTGGAAACTTGAACAGCTAAAAAGTTTGTCTCCTAGTCTTATTCAACAGCTGATAAATAAAGTAGCAGGTTGGAATAAAAAAATCCTATACAGTTGTAATAAAGAAATCAATACATCTTGCTTAAAGAATGGGCCTCACCTTTTCACAGTACTCCTACCTGCCCTTCCTATATTCTTTCTTTCTTATAGAGAGACTTGCTTGATGTCTCATTTTGCCTCAATTTCACAAAAACAATGATCCCTTTTCTTTGGTTAATACTTCTAACACACATTAGATGGGTAAATACCGTAGATCTAGCAAATGTTTCAACTTCACTTGTCCAAAACATATTCATATTAGCCGGACAAAGTAACATGTCCGGGTCGAGGTGGTGTCACCAACCATGGCCAAAATGGCATAGTTAATGAAACATGGGATGGTGTAATTCCACCAGAATGTCAATCCAATCCAAATATCCTCAGACTCAGTGCAGGATTAACACGGTTTGAAGCTCAAGAACCACTTCACCAAGACATAGATTTGGGTAAAGTTTGTGGGGTTGGGCCAGGAATGTCATTTGCCAATTCAGTTCTAGAGAAAGATCCAAGCTTTGGAGTGATTGGTTTGGTGCCTTGTGCTATTGGAGGTACAAATATAAGTGAATGGGTTCGTGGGGGTGTTTTGTATAATCAGATGATAAGAAGGACAGAGGCTGCGTTGCAAGGAGGTGGGAAGCTCCAAGCTTTGTTATGGTACCAAGGTGAGAGTGATACCCAGAATCTTGAGGATGCCATATTGTACAAATTTAGATTAAAGAGATTATTCGAGAGTGTGCGCCGTGATCTACAGTCACCTACATTGCCTGTGATTCAGGTAATTGAAAAAAATATCTTTAGTCCTTCAAAGAGTAGTTGGCAAAAGTTTTTTACTAGTAAACTTTTTCGTACATTTTTTATAAATATTTTATTATAAAAAAGTTTAAACTTAAGGTACGTTTTATTTTAAATATAAAATTTTAAGTAAGCATCTAAGGATTATTCTTGATTTAAGACGTAAAATAATTGATTTGACACTCATACTTTGAACATCACTTTTTATTAATTATCTGGGACGGAGGGATTTACCTTAGCAAGTTTTGGAAATACCGCATGAAAATTCGAGGTGGCCTAGACTGGTTGCTCTCTTTCTTTTTCGGAAAACCCAAGTTGCTTTAAAGATAAGGAGATCAAATTCAATACAGTGCAACTCTTTTTAATGTCATTATTGGAGTTAGTTAAGAGTGGTCCATGTCTTATTGTATTTATTAAGGCAAATTGAATACTTTGGTTAATTTATTTGGTTGGTGTGGGTGTGGGTGTAGGTAGCCCTGGCATCATCTCTAGGACCTTATAAGGAGCAGGTTAGGAAAGCTCAACTGGGCATTAATCTTCCAAATGTAAGAACCGTTGATGCCAAAGGGCTCCCAGTGGGGATAGATTATGTGCACATTACCACACTAGCACAAGTTCAGACTACTCAGGCCGTGCTTCTGCCTGTTCAGACAGAGACTATTCAGACTAGTAATGCCCCCAAAAGATGCTCCAATTTTGTTGTGGGTGTTCTACTTAGTCCATTTAGATGATGCAGCTTGGAGATTTACTTAAGGGATCAAGATGAGTACAACGTCTATGGTTGTCTCACCTCAGCCAAAAGTTCAGAGCGCTTAAAACCATAGGTTGGGATCATACCAAATCAACAAATAGTTTCTTAGATATTGTTAACGTACAGGAGTACAAAGTTATGATACTACATGATACTCAAAACTAAGAGAAGGCCAACATATCCCATAACGTTGGATAATGAACATAATCTTCCAAGTGGACATGGAGCAGCGGGCACCTGCTTTGGTCACACTCTATTCCCTTCGTGTAATTATACTTTCCCAAAAGGCACAAACCAAAAATTAATTTCATTTTTTATAAAGCTCAAGTCTTGATGTATGTATACTTCCCACACTTATGCACATACAGTATATATGTGTTGATGAATATTTAATCAATTCATGGTTTCACTTTCTGATGATTCTTTGTTTTTCTCCTTAAATAAGGCCTGTGGTTGATGGGTTATGCTTCTCCGTGGTATTACGCTGAGGAGTAAATAAGTCCGATATGATGTACTAAAGCTTCCAACTTTTGCACCAATGAAGTATTGCCTATTACTGCTTGCCTCTTTAGTTCTGATTAACCTTGGTAGTTGAAGATACATTATTTTCTCTTCTGACGAGAGATCATTTGCTTTTGCTTACTAGTTTAACAAGTTTGGACTAACATAATCACTCCCAAAGAAGGAAAAGTCCAGTTAATTGTTTAACCAAAAAGTAAAACTTCAGTCAAAGCTTTAATTTAGAAGAACTCGAGTTACTGATAATCAGAAATGAATAAAGGAAATTAATTTTGCTAACAATAAGATAGACAGAAGAAAACAAAGTAAACCAGTATATTCAGATGATCTTGCGTGTCCTTACAAATGACCAGCTTTCTCCTTTTTATAGCTATCTCTAAGATATACGTTTTTCCTTTGTTATAATCAGGACATTATAGACAATTAAAGGCATTAAATGCTACGTTACATAATCATTGTAATTTAATACAGATTCTCTAACGTTTTTAGTATTTAATGCTTATTAAATACTGTATCTGTACTCTCTTGTGCTGTCAGATTCATTCTCCTTAATTTGCGGATTTAAATAAGTACGAGCGTCGAGTCTTTTGAGTAACTGCTCATGCCTCTGCTCGTATCTGTTGCAGCTCGTGCCTCTT
>NW_017676086.1:0-9758 GCF_001879085.1 Nicotiana attenuata | reverse complement strand
TGCCATTGGAGCCATGACTTTCCCATTATAATCCCTAATGCGAACCAAAGAATTACCTCCTACTTAACTGGTTTTCTTTTGTTTACACTTACCCTTTCACATTGGATTTTAAGCCTGCTATTGACCCTGTTATACTTGAATTCTGTCGTTTTTTCGACATTTGCTTAGGTCAAATTGGCCCTATAGTGTGGAGGGATGTTGCTAGGGGTGGGCATTCGGTACTTCGGTTCGGTATTTAAGAATTTCGGTTCTGTATTCGACTTATCAATTGTGTATACCAAATACCGTATCAAAATATTTCGGTACGGTTCGGTATTTCTTATTTTGGTTCGATCTTTGGTACGATTTCGGTTTAAACCAAATCTTCACCGGAAAGCAAATTTAGTTATAATGATATATGCATAAGATATAGTTGCTCATGCAGTTACTCTGTATTTGCATCTCTAGGTTCTGCTTCTATTACATATCTGACCAAAACATCAAAATTCTTCTGTTTGTTTTTTATTTCTGGCTAAACCGTCAGCGCCAAGCTTGTCCATCATCAGTGAATTGACAAGGAAAATTTGATTTATCTTTTTAATATTAGAATTAGCTTCAAGTAACAGAATTAACAATCAGTTTGAGAAAGCACCATGTATTGCAAGTTGTAACATGGATATGCAAAAGAAATAAGATATCCAATGTGCTACAAGCATGTTCATTTTTGGGGCGTGGGCTTAAGGTTATTGGGCTAAAAAATAAAAACAAAATTGGGTTTGGACTAAACTATTTTGGTATTTCAGTATACCGAAATACCGAAATATCAAAAATCCAATACCATATACCGAACCGAATTACCGAAATACCAAAATACCGAAATAAACTGAAATACCGAAAAAACCAAAACCGAAATACCAAATTAATTCGGTTTGGTTCGGAATTCGATTTTTCGGATTTTATGCCCACCCCTAGCTGTTGCCTGTTTGAGGCATTTGACTAACATGGCCAGTGTGCCTTTCACTTTTGCCCATTTAATTCACCTTTACTCTACTAGACTCTTTCTCCAAGGTGTTTTTACTTTAGTAGCAAGGAGCAAAAGAGTTCTGGTCAATCCAGAAGATGACAGAGACCGTGGCTGGTATGCCAGGTTTGTTGCTGCCCCCACTGTTGGTTTAGTGGGTGATGAAAATGTTTCCTTCCCCAAGAAGTGGAATTTTGCACGTGAGTTTTCTTTTTAATAAATTTTTCGTCCCTTTTTTCTTCAATTTTGATGATCATTATTCTAATTTTCCTTTTCTTTCCCAGCAACCATGGGAATTGTTGACGAAATTCCAAATTTCCGTGGTTGGGTAGGAAAGTTGTTAAATACAGCCCCAACTGAGGGTAGATCTTGGAAGAATCTTTCCTAACGATTTGGTTGGAAAGTGAAAACTCATGGTAAGAGTTTTTTTTTTTATATAACTCTATTATTTTTTCCAGAACTTATTTTAATCCTTCTTTTTACCAGGATTTGCCGTTCGAGGGATTAGTGCTGAGGCGGTCGTAGCTTCCCGTATTTCTTTGGAAAGGGCCCAAGAGATAATCTTGGGTTCTTCATCGAAAAGGAAAGTTGCGGGTGACCAAGACTCTAAAGAAGAGGAAGATGAGGGTTCCTTGGTAAAAAGGCCACGAGATCGTAGACGAATCATTTCTTATGATGAAGCATCTCCCCCTCATTCTGCTCCTCTTACCGAGTCTGCTGAAGCCCCGGTGTAGATTCCCGATGATGACGTTCCCGTTGCTGCTCATGATTCAGTTGAGCAACTTTTTAACCGCGGGTTTGGTGGCGAACATTTAGGTCCAATTTCTAATGAAGCACCTCTTGCTTCTTTTTCTACTCCCATTCCTGTGATACCTCCTTTGCCGGTCGTGGCTGTTACTGTTCCTCCCCAGGCTGTTTTGACTGCTTCTACAGTTCCTCCCTCAACTACTCCTCCTTACACAGAAGTTGGTTCCTCAAGTAGGAGTGGAGCTATGAGGCAAGTTACCATTGAAGTCCCTGCTGAAGGTAACCTTTTGAGGAAATCAGGTCAAGCTGACGTGTGACTAAAGCCTTTGATTGGTCCAGTTGAGAGAGCTAAGCTTGATAGCCACAGTTCTTTGACCTTCATGAATGATATAGTGCATGCTTCTTTAAAGGTATCCCTTTTTCAAACTTTACTTTTTCATTTTTCTATCTTCAGGGTTATCATTTTCCCCCTCTTTTTTAGGTCAATCTAATTGGCACGGAGATGATGAAAAGGGTTAACCTCTCAGAGCAATTAGTGCGTGACTACCAAGTGGAGGCGGATAATTGGAAGAAACAGTATGAAAGTCTTCAGATCGACGTGGAAACATTAGAAGAAAGTAAAAGTACCTTAGAGCAGCAGGTTCGGGCTTTGACTTCAGAGTTGGCAGTTGAAAAAGCTTCTTCAAATCAAGCAGATAAGGAAAAGGCTCGTCTAGAAACCTCTTTTTCCGAGCAACTTTCCAAGGCAAGTGAAGAAATCAGAGAGTTGAAGGCTCTCTTGGGTGAAAAAGAAGCATATGTTGGTGAACTCGTGCAGACTTTGACTCAAACTCAAGAAGACCTCCGAGTATCTTCTGATAAGGTTCTCTCCTTAGAAAATTCCCACGCATCTCTTCAAACTTCTTTTGAATCTGCCTTGGCTGAAAATGAGAAGTTAAGAAATAAAATTGTTGACTGGGAAAGAGATTACGAAATTCTTGAAGATAAAACTGCAATTGAAGTGAGTTGGGCATTTTTGAATTCTCGCCATGATACCCTTGTTGAAGTTAGCCAGGAGAATTTTAACTTGGAGTCTGAGTTAGCCAAGATCAAAGAGACTATTGAGAAGACTCAGCAGAACCAAGATTTTTCTTCTCCCGTGGCTGAAGCTTCTGGAAATGTTGAAGATGATACGTGTATCCCCACTTCTCCAAGTCAAGTTGAGCCTGCTGCTGCTGATGACCCTGCTTTAGTTCCGTCAACTTCTCAGTGAAAGTTTATGATGTTTGACTTTTTTTTCTTTTTGGTGGTATATGGTTGTAACCCTTGGTCCTTTTTAAGGGTTTGTTGAAAATGTTAAGTCCCCAAACCTTTCATGGGGCGCTCTGTATAAACAACTTTTGGTTTATGACTAAGTTCATACTTAGTCTAAACTTTTTTAATATTAAGAAGTTTCCGTTGTTGTTCGAACTTCTGTTTTGTTATTCTTGCCTTTATTTTTAAAGGCTTACTGAATAAATTGCATTTTTATTTTTCAAAAAAATGCTTCTGTTTTTTTTAACTTCATGAATACTTGATTTAATCATGAATTTTATAAAAGAGGGCCCTTTTATATTCGACATTTAACAAAGAAGACGTCTCAACTTCATAATGGTGTTAATGTACGATAAAAGAAATAGGAATACACACGTTTTTTGGAATAACTTCGACAAGTTTTTATTTGAACTTTGTCAAGTTTTAAATAACACTTTGCATGTATTTAAATTACTTCTATAACTCTCTCGTAACTGTTTTCCTTATAACAGATTTCAAAAGAGAAGATGAACACAAGGTTTTTACTTATAACCCGTTTCAGTACATTTCAAAAAAGAAAATGAACACAAGGTTTTTACTTATAACCCGTTTCAGTACATTGCCTTTAACCTAACTATGATAAGGTTTTTCTTTGGCCTTAGCTCGTGACTTTGCTCTGCACTTGACTCATTCAATGAGTGAACTTTTCAGGCTTGAACTTTGATTATTTCCCAATCTTCTTTACCTTTTTTATACACATGTCTATGTATATTATATAGTCCCCCAAGTGTTTGAGCTTTGAAGTATGAAGTCTCGAGCACTTGATTGTTCCTCTCATTTGGTCCTTTCCCTGAAAAGGAAAAACACACGGGACTTGGAGGTGCGATTATAGATGAAGACTGCTTAACCCTTCTGAATTTCTATCAGAATAGTTGTAACCCTAGACCGGGAATTTTAATTTATTCCACGTGCCTTGCAGGTCGTGACATCATTTAGTACGGGATAGCTTTTTGCCTATCATCTAAAATCGTTAGTAAAATTTTAACAATTCAAAAATAAAATTTTAAAATATGGATACCTGACCGTGGATACTCCTTAGAAATAGTATCTCTTCAGGTGAACGGCATTCCAGTGTGAAGGTAGTATCTTGCCATCCATCGTTTCTAGCTCGTATGCTCCTTTTCCTACGATACTAGAATCCTGTAGGGTCCTTCCCAGGTTGGACTCAATTTTCCCGCATTAGCCGCCTTCGTAGATTGAAAAACGTTTTTGAGCACAAAGTCCCCAATCTTGAAGTATCTTAGGCGCGCTTTTCGATTGTAGTATCGTTCCATGACCTGCTTTTGAGCTGCCATTCTTATTAATGCAGCTTCCCTTTTTCCTTCAAGTAGCTCGAGGTTTATGCGCATTTCTTCGTCATTGGATTCTTCTGACGCTTGTGTAAACCTCGTGCTTGGCTCTCCCATCTCTACTGGAATTAAGGCTTCATCTCCATAAACCAATGAGAATGGTGTTTCTCCCGTACTTGTTTTTGTTGTTGTGTGGTATGCCCATAAAACACCAGGTAGCAATTTTGGCCAATTACCTTTGGATTCCTCCAAACGCTTCTTTAAATTGTTGATAATGACTTTGTTTGTTGACTCAGCTTGTTCATTTCCCACCGGATGATAAGGTGTGGATGTAATCCTTTTGATCTGCCAACTTTGAAAAAACTCTGTGATTTGTGCACCTATAAATTGAGGGCCATTATCACACACGATTTCCTTTGGCACACCGAATCGACATATGATATTTCGCCAAATTAAATCTCTAACTTCTTTTTCTCGCACCTGTTTGAATGCTCCTGCTTCCACTCATTTAGTAAAATAGTCAATGAGTACAAGCAAGAATTTTACCTGTCCTTTTGCTTGTGGTAGTGGACCCACGATATCCATCCCCCACTTCATAAAAGGCCACGGTGCAATGACCGGATGTAACAACTCCGCAGGTCTATGCATGTTATTACCGTATCTTTGGCATTTATCACATTTAGCCACGAAATTTTCCGTTTCTTCTTCCATTTAGGCCAATAATAACTTGCCCTAATCATGGTTCTTACCAGTTATCTTCCTCCGGCGTGATTCCCATAATGCCCCTCGTGTATTTCTCTCATTACATATTCTGTCTGAGAAGGCCCGAGGCATCTTGCTAAGGGACCACCGAACATTTTTCGATAAAGATTGCCTTGCTTTAAATAATATCGAGCAACCTTTATTCGAAGCGCGTGAGCTTTTTACTTGTCTTCAAGGACAGTTCCATACTGCAAAAAAGCAACAATCTCGTTCCTCCAATCCCAGGTTAAGTTATTAAAATTTACCTCATTTTTATCTGGATCGAGTACTGAATGAAACAAATGAATTACGGAAGCATTTTCATTGCTTTCCACGTCTACCGTAGATGTAAGATTGGCTAGGGCGTCCGCCTCGACATTTTTATCTCTTGGTATTGCGTAACTTTCCAGGTTTGGAATTGCCTGATCAGATCCGGTACCTTCTCTAAGTACTGCTGCATCCGTGCTTCCCTTGTCGTATAAGTCCCCAGCATTTGATTAACTACGAGCTGCGAATCGCTTTTGATTACAATCTGATTAATGCCGAGTTCTCGTGCTAGTTCTAAACCTGCAATCACAGCTTCATACTCTGCCTCATTGTTAGTTATAGAATGACATTTAGTGGCTTGTCGAATGGTTTCACCCGTAGGTGGTACCAAAACAATTCCTAAGCCTGCACCCTTCACATTAGATGAACCATCAGTAAATAAGGTCCAAATTCCCGGATTAGATCCGTTGAACACCTGTAATTCTTTTTCTGCTTCCAATTGCATTCCTTGGCTAAAATCAACCACAAAATCTGCTAACACTTGAGATTTTATCGCGGTTCTAGGCTGGTATGTGATGTCATATTCACTTAATTCTATAGCCTATTTGGCTAACCTACCTGACAACTCATACTTGTGTAATATATTGTGTAATGGATAAGCAGTTACTACAGCAATAGGGTGACATTGAAAATAAGGCCTTAGTTTTCTTTTCTAGATGCCATGATTAGTGCAAGTGCAAGCTTTTCTAATTGAGGATACCGCGTCTCCGCGTCTAATAAAGATTTGCTGACATAATAAATCGGAGATTGTTTACCTTGGTCTTCATGAACTAACACAACACTTACTGCTACTTCGGAGACAGCAAGGTAGATGAGCAATCTTTCGCCAACCTTTGGTTTTGCGAGCAACAACGGATTTGATAAGTATGTCTTCAAATTTTTGAGTGCCTGTTGACATTCCTCGGTCCATTCGAATTGATCTTGCTTTTTAAGAGCTGAAAAGAATTTAAAGCACTTTTCCGATGATTTGGAAATGAATCTCCCCAAGGCTGCAATTCTTCATGTCAACCTCCGTACTTCTTTTTTACTTGTAAGCATGTCAGGGATTTCTTTAATGACCTTAATCTGTGTGGGATTCACTTCAATACCACGGTTAGAAACAAGAAAACCCAAAAACTTACCTGATGCAACACCGAATGCATATTTCTAAGGATTTAATTTCATATTGAATTTTCGTAAGATCTGAAACGTATCAGACAAGTGTGATATATGATCCCCTGAATGTTGAGTTTTAACGAGCATATCGTCTATATAGACCTCCATAGTTTTTTCCAAATGTTCTTGAAACATTTTGGTCACTAGTCTTTGATATGTTGCACTAACATTTTTAAGACCAAAGGGCATTACTTTATAACAGTAAGTCCCCTTGTCTGTTATAAATAAAAAAAAATCTTCATATATAGGATCCATTTTGATCTAGTTGTATCCTGAATACGCATCTAAAAAGCTTAACAATTCATGCCCTGCAGTAGCATCAATTAGTTGATCTATATATGATAATGGAAAAGAATCTTTAGGACAAGCTTTGTTAAGGTCGGTGTAGTCTACACAAACTCGCCATTTACCATTCTTTTTCGGTACCACAATAGTGTTGGCTAACCAATTAGGATACTTTATCTCACGGATAGACCCAATTTTTAGTAATTTTTGGACCTCATCTTGAATCACCTGTTTTTTGAAAGTTCCTTGCTTTCTTTTCTTTTGTTTGACAGGAGGATATGATGGGTCTTCGTTTAATTTGTGAGTCACTACCTCCGGTGGTATCCCTGTCATATCAGAATAGGACCAAGCAAAACAATCCATGTTAGTTTTCAAAAATTCAATCAACTTAACTTTCATGTCCTGGCTTAGATTGGACCCTACATAGACTTTCCTTTCAGGCCATTGTGTGGATAACACTACAGCCTCCAGTTCTTCAATTGTTGTTTTGATATTTTCGTTTTCCTCTGGTTCTTGAATGGCATCAGGCCTTGAGTCCATATCTGTTCGCCCTTGTTTAGTTGAGGTTTGTGTTGTGGTACCCTCAACTGGATTCTGTAACTGCTATTTTTCTTCGTTTCTCGTACTTGAATCTGCTACGGAGTTGATGCTCCTGGATGTATGTTGATCTCCACGGATTTGACATATTCCCCATGGTGATGGAAATTTAATTACTTGGTGTAAAGTCGACGGAACGACATCTATCTCGTGGATCCATGGTCTCCCGAGAATCATATTGTAAGTCATCTTCATATCTACCACCTTAAACTTTATATCTTTGACAACTCCTTCTGCGAATGTAGTACCTCCCCTTTCGTTATGACGCTGGAATTATTAAATCCGGACAAAGTATGCGCCTTTGGTATTAATTTATCTTCAACTTGCATCTCGCGTAGTACTCTTAGCAGAATAATATTCACGGAACTACCTGGATCAATCAAAACTCGTTTCACATTAGTATCATGTATAAGTAGAGATATTACCAGTGCATCATTATGTGGAAATAATACGCCATCCGCATCCGCATCATCAAACATAATACTTTCTTCCTCTAAGACATGTCGCACCTGCTTCCCGTGGGTAATTGTGACTTTGGAAACTTTATTGGCTGTTGTGTACGTCACACCATTGATGTCTTCACCTCCGCTTATAACATTAACGGTCCTTTTGGGAGAAGGTGGTTTAGGGGGCTCCTGCTATTCTTCATGTGTGCTTGCTTACCTTTCTTACTGAATAATTCGGTGAGATACCCTTGTTTTCATAGCTGATCAACTTCGCCTTGTAGCAACCTACAGTCTCTCGTTTTATGACCATGATCATTCTGAAATTCGCACCAGTGATCAGGATTGCGCCTGTTTGGATTCGATCTCATTTATTTTGGCCACCGCACCTTGTCTCCCATGCTTCTTAAAACAGCTACGAGCTCGGAAGTGCTCACATTAAAATTATAACCGTCGAATCTTGCCTTCAAGTTTCTATCATCATCCCGCGACTCTCGCGTGTTTCGATCATTCCCAAATCTTGATGATGAGCCTGACTCTCTATTCCTCGATCTATGATCGTACCTTGAATTGTCCTGTTTTGATCATGAATCTTTTCCCGATGGGCCCATATATGGTTCGTACCTGTTTTTACTGGACCTTTTTTCGGTTTTCGACGGTCTTGAACTTACCTTTTCCTCTTTTTGAGACTGTGAGAGAATATCCTCTTCTATTCTTAGCTTCGTGCTATACCTATTATAAACGTCATTCCACGTTGTTGCTGGGAATTCACGAAGACTTTCCTTGAGTCGCCTCGTGGCTTCTGAGCTTTTTACATTCAAATTACTAGTGAAGGCTATAGCTGCCCAATTGTCAGGTACACGCAGTAACGTCATTCTTTCACGCTGGAACCTATCCACGAACTCTCTAAGCAACTCTGGGTCCCCTTGCTTGATTTTGAAAATATCTTCTATTCTTTTTTCGACTTTTTGAGCTCCCGAATGTGCTTTGATAAATGAATCTGCAAGCTCAGCAAAAGAATTTATGGAATTTTCGGGTAAAAGAGAATACCATGTTAATGCTCCCTTAGTGAGTGTTTCACCGATTTTTTTGACCAATACTGATTCAATTTCTTGTTTGGTCAAGTCGTTGCCTTTTACGCCTATTGTGAATGCAGTCACGTGGTCTCATGGATCAGTTGTTCCATCGTATTTTGGAATATCGGGCATTTTGAATTTCTTTGAAATTGGGAGGGGAGCAGCACTTGGCTTCCAAGGTTGTTGTGAATATTTGTCCATATCTATCCCTTTGATTACGGGTGGTACTCCAGGTATTTTCTCTATGCGGTCACTTTGCTCTTTGAGCTATTTCTGCAATATTAATACTAAATTTTGTAAATCAGAATTGACTAAGTTACCTGGTTCTCCCTCTCGTGAGTCGCCGGGGATTCCACCACTGCTTGAATTAGCAAGCCCAGAACGAGGGTTGTCCAAAATGTTGTTATTTGGAGTGGGTGTTGGTGGTACAACAAGTAACTGGCTGACAAAGACCTCAAGAGCCTTATTGACCTGTTGAGCGATTAGCTTTTGCAAAGCTTCATTGATAGCTTCATCATTTTCAAATTGAGCGTTTCCATTTGCATGAGACCCATCAGGAGTGCCTTCTCGAGACCGCCGAATGGAGCTTTGTGGAAAAGGGATCGGGGTGTGATCATCCTGTGGATTCCCCTGGAGTTGATAGTTTCCTTGGTTTCCTTGGGTGTTGTCATTAATGTTTGACATGGTTAATGTCAACAAAAAAGGTTAGGCTAAGAAAGAATAGATTATCAGATTCCCGGTAACGAAACCAATTTGTTTAACCAAA
>NW_017676085.1:41962-52362 GCF_001879085.1 Nicotiana attenuata | reverse complement strand
AAAAGACAACCAGAATCGGAACAATACAATTTGAGTCTAAAATTGAATACATTAACATGATTTGTAAGACATACATTTATACTGGAATTTACAAGAGGAATTTTAGAATTAAGGATCAAATTACTGGGTTTCATGCCCAGGCCTATTTGCCTGGGCCCATACTTGTTTAGGTGGTTCCCAGATTTGGGCCCTATTGCAAGTCTGGCCCAATTCGCATGTTGGACTGTAATTTAAAAAAAAAACTCATATGCTGTGGACCTGAACTGAGAATAAAAAAATAGTCAAATCTTGAATTTAAAACAATCCCACAGTCCATTTACTTAACAATAGTCCATAAATTTACAAAGCATTTCTAAATACATCAAATGTGTCTAAGGGAAAGGGAGGGGATAGTTAGGCTAATGGTGGAATTCTTCCTAACTCTAACTCTTCCAAAGTCCTTTGAATCAGCTTCAGTTTTGCAAGAAAAATCAGCTATGGAGCCGTTCCTTACAGACTAAGACTTAGCTCCAACTTTGAGGCTTCCTACTACCAAACCAGCCTTGGTTTTAGCTTAGACTTTCAAGAATCCAACACTGTTTAAAGGTTAGATTCACCGAAATGTCTTCAGATACATGACCTACTATATTATTAAACAAAATTCAAACAAACAATGCAAAGATAAAAGAAGCAAAACAGGGTGATTCATGGGTTTACCATATTAAGGGTTAAACTCATGAACTAACAAGGGCTTTAACCCTAAGACCTGATGTGCTTCCAGAATGATCCAGGGGGAAAGGGGAATAGTTTAATCCATGTATCTGACCATGTAAGGGTTGGACTCAATGAATAAACCAAATTTCAAATATGGGGATCTAACATGCTACATGACCAATGCAATAAAAGAGAAATATATATATCAACTGAAGTAAACAAACAACCAATGCTAAACTCATACAAGGAAACAAATACCCATGATATAAACCAAAGAGACAAAAGATCACTCATTTAAGTAGGAAAATTTTCAATATGGTTGCAACTTCAGTGATAAATCCAGCAAGAAAATACAGATATACACCATTGGCAGGAAAGAACAGCTTGTATTTATCTTTAAACTTCATTTACAAAACATTCAAGCACGGAAGAAAATATGTACCTTGAATAGCAATAGAAAGACAACAAATATGAGATGAAAAAAGGGTGTCTAAAACGTCAAAAGCATAGGAACAACAACAATAACCAGCACAGCAACAACAAATGAGATAGATCATAGAAATTCATACCAAACCCAAACAACTTTTCAAACCAGAAATCCCAGCTAAAACCCAAAAAAATCCTTTGCTTCAAACCATTTTTAGCTTGTGAAAACCAAAANAAAGAAGTTTTGAAATATTTCTAAGATTTCTGAAATTTGGTCCTTTTCAGAAAAAAGAAGAGAGAACTTTTTGCCGCAAAAATGAAGCTGAATCTCTATTGAATGAATTAGGGAATGTTTCCTTTATAGAAAGTCCAAAAAGGCATCAAAAGAAGAATATTCTAACCTAAATATTTTGAAATTCAGGATAGTAAAATATCTTTTACAGCTGTCTGTCCTTTTTCTTATCCATTACCAGCATTTTGCTAAGGACAGGGACAACTGTCCTAAATACTAGAAACTTCTAATTTTAGCTTATGTGAAAGTCTATTTTTAGTCGCTATTGTAATTGCCGCTAAAAATATCCTTTTTTATTTTCAATAAACGAGTCTTTGCAGACAATAACGACGGCCGTTGATATATGAGCTAGAATATCTCAAAGGGAATTTTAGTGGTTATTGTAATTGTCGTTAAATAAATGCTGGTAAAAGTAATAACATATAGCGGCAATAATTAGTGTCTTTACCAGCATTTGATAAAATTGCCGCTAAAACCTTTAGCGACGCTAGATACAACGGCAAATAATTAATTGCTGTTAAAGGTTTTTGTGGCAATTTATATTGCCGCTAAAAGGAAAAATGATGGCCACTAAAGGCCATTTTTGTTGTAGCGCGCGACCGGCGCTCAACCGAGCAAGCCTGTTAGACACTTTCTACCCAACTCACATACGATCAAGAGAAAGTCATGATTTCATCAATTTAGGCAATAGAAAATCATACAAGTACATTACTAAGCCAATTCATTAATTACATCATTGTTGAGTTTCTAAAATACATATACCTTACTATTTAGTGGAACAATAGTCCAAACACAACATCATCCTCTTATCTTCCCAACACCCATATGCAACCACACAATGTCTACGGAGCCTTTAAGTAGATGCAAAAGAAAGTGCTAGAAAGGTGCCAGCAACAAGGCCCCGGCTATACCTCTAAGCGTGGTAAACACATTAGCAAAAGATGTACTACATGGCCCCGGGAAGGAATGGGGTTCACCAAGACTGGTGGGGAGATGAAGGCAAAGCACCACTAGCTGCGATCAACACTGTCGGCAATGGAACCACCTACATCCATTAGAAGATGTAGCACCCCCGACAAAAGGGACGTTAGTACTGTCGAATAGTACTAGTATGTAAAGCAAAACATCAATCTTAATAGAATGATCAACGAAAAATAGAGGAAACAGTCATGGTGTACAATAAGTGCTTCAGACAAATACGAACATTATCAAGTAAGAATCACAAGGTTTCCGGTTAAATTTCCATCTTATTAGGTTGCCAATCTCAGTGCCATGTGCCACAATCCACAATACCATCATGTTTCTACACAGAGTCCGATCTCGACCCGATCGGCTAGGTTGTCTCCCTTGAGACATCTACCATATTCACAATTTCAATCAACCAATCCAGCACAATCACCACCATCGGCTAGGCCATCTCACTTGAGACACCATCCTCTCAATCGTTCATCCCAATTCACATTTCTTTCTCATCTTTCATTTCATGGCATGAGTAGCTTTATTTAGTCATTCTTGGCACTTGGTTGTATCTTACAATTCAAGTTTCCTCTTTTTCATATTCGATAACAGTATCATAGGAACAATAAGGCCTGTCATGTAAGGCAGGTTCACACATAAGGGAAATACTCGAAAATTCTAAGCACATGGAGGCTTTGCATGCGAATTGGCACAACAATCTTTATTCAATTTCATTGACATAAATTTTTAACCTTTCTCAACACATATTCCACATTGTTAAACATATTCACAAAGGATGATATGATATGATAAACATTTGGCACATATATTGAACACATATTATACCACACGACACATTTAGGATAGTCAATTCTAGTACACTAAACTTTGGGACTTACACCGATTCTACGGACACCGGGGGATTTCGATTCTAAGAAGAAAGAGGTTTTGCCATACATACCTCAATTGAGCTTTCCTTAATTCCTACAATGTTCCGAAATGTTCACAACTTCAATCTACTTAAGAATTGCAGCACTATTGAACCCGTAATTAGGAAAATGATCACAATCTTAGCTCACTCGAGCATTTTATCAAGCATTGAATGTTCATTAAGGTTTTATGGTCCATTTAGCAAGATTACACCAACCCATTCCCCATGCCTCTCTATCTTTGATTTATAATTTCCCCATATCTTCTAAGAACACATGCATGCAATGTAATCATCCTCATCCCCATGAATTACCTCACTATTGACCCCTTATAGCTATGTTTGAAATTAAGAGCTCAGGTGATTAAGTCTTACCTCCTATGATGAAGATTTAGGTGCCTCACTTGAGTATCTTCAATGTTTTAACAATTTGTGGAGCAATCTTGATGAAGGACACTTCCTCTCTCTTAGACCCCATTTATCACTCTAAAGTACCAGGAAATAGGCTCAAAATGAGCCATTGCATAAGTTATAACGACCGGGGATCAGGTTTAAAAATTAAAATCTGGAGCCCCGACTCGGATCTGCAATCGCATATGCGACCACATAACGGTTATGCGGTTCACAAAGTGGTCGCCAAAAGTGGCCGTCAGGGGCCTCAAGTTTCTGCCTGGGTCTGCGGCCAATATGCGATCTGCAGACATGCTCTGCGGTCGCATAATGTGCCACAAAATCTCTCCTCACAAAAGTCCAAGGACAAATATGCGACAAAAATGCAGTCTGCATAATGGATATGCGATCGCATACTGGACCTCGAAAATGACATCCAAATTGGCCCAAAAGACCGCCTCACTCTGCGTCCATTATGCGGCCTGCAGAGTGGTTATGCGGCCGCATAGTGAGCTGCAGAAATGCATACTTCTACGAACATTTTCCTTAATTTTTTAATGCACATTTTTCAACAATTTCTAACACATACCCCTAACGTGGCACCATGATATTCTGGTTTCTAGGAAGAATTCTACGGGTCCTTACATCGTCCCCCCCATAAGATCATTCGTCCCTGAATGAGGCCTAAGGTTCACCTAATATTACCTTATGCAACTCAGTCCTCACACCACATTCCAACAGGCCGAAAATTTGCTAACTCCCCAAATTTTTTAGAAATTTCGCCAGAGTTTCCTTTGTAACTTAGGCATATCCACCTGTCAGAGAGCCCCAGAATCACATCCTAACAACAAATTAAAAACCCACCGACGTAGTATGGCTCACATCACCAATCATGGCCTCATAGGCAATATATAATCAAAACGGAACAGCTTTACATACACTAACCAAGTGATTCAAAGATTATAGGGACCAAATTCATAGAAACTATTACATGGCCATACAAATAGATGAGGCTACTTCTTTTTCTTTTCTTCCTCGACTTCCCAAGTGGCTTCTTCAACATGCAAGTTTCGCCATAACACTTTCACGGAGGCAATTTCCTTATTTCTCAACTTCCGGACTTGCCTATCAAGAATGGCAACTGGAATCTCTTCATATGAGAGCTCTTCATTAACCTCAATAGTCACAACTGGCACAATAGCAGACGGGTCTCCCACTACCTTCTTTAACATAGACACATGGAATACCGGGTGTACCAATGACATCTCGGGTGGTAGCTCGAGCTTGTATGCCACCTGATCGATCCTTTGAATGATTCTATATGACCCGACATACCTCGGACTCAATATTCCTTTTCTTCCAAACCGCATAATACCCTTCACGGGGGATACCTTCAGGAACACCCAATCATCTTCTTGGAACTCTAAGTCTCTACGACAAACATCCGAATAGGATTTTTGACGACTCTGAGTAGTCTTTAGTCATTCCTTTATGATCTTAACCTTTTCCATATCTAGATGTACGAGGTATGGTCCTATAAATTCTGCTTCCCCAACTTCGAACCACCCAATAGGAGATCTATACCTTCTCCCATATAATGCCTCGAATAATGCCATCTGTATACTAGCATGAAAGCTATTGATATAAGCAAACTCTATGAGTGGCAAATGATCATCCGAGCTACCATTGAAATCATGAACACAAGTACGAAACATGTCCTAGAGCGTCTGAATAGTCAGCTCTGCTTGCCCGTCGGTTTGTGGATGGAAGGCTGTGCTAAGATTTACCTGCGTACCCAAACCTTATTGAAATTTCTTCCAAATAATTAGCTGTGAACTGAGACCCTTGATCGCAAATGATGGAAACTGGAGTGCCATGAAGCCTGACTATTTCCTTGATATACAACTGTGCATATTGTTCCGCTGTGTCAGTAGATTTGACTGGCAGGAAATGTGCTGATTTCGTGAGTCGGTCCACAATAACCAAAATTGAGTCAAACTTGCGCAGAGTGCACGACAATCCTACCATATAATCCATATTAACCATCTCCCATTTCCACATTGGAATTTCTATGAATTGCGCTAGCCCACCAGGACGTTGATATTCGGCCTTCACTTGCTGACAATTCGGACACCTTTCCACAAAGTCCGCCACATTCCTTTTCATGTCATTCCACCAATAGATTTCCTTGAGGTCTTGATATATTTTTGTAGAACCTAGATGCACAGGATACCTGGAAGTGTGAGCTTACGCCAAGATTCTTTCCCGAAGACCATCAATATCTGGAACACATAGTCGCCCTTGGTATCGTAGTGTACCATCGTCCATGCCAAGAGAAAAAGCTGTGGTCTTGTGTCTATGGATCCCCTCCTTTAGCTATACCAACAATGGATCATTGTATTGTTTTTCTTTGACCTCCGCCACCAGCGATGATTCAGCCCTATTCTGCACAATTACTCCCCCTTCACTAGAGTCCGCAAGACGAACTCCCAAACTAGCCAACTTGTGAACCTCCCTGGCCAACGGCCTTTGACATGCCTCCAAGTGAGCCAAACTTCCCATGTATTTTCGGCTAAGAGCATCTGCCACAACATTAGCCTTTCCCGGGTGATATAGAATATCGATGTCGTAGTCTTTGAGTAACTCAAGCCATCTTCTCCGCCTCAAGTTCAACTCCTTTTGTTTGAAAATATATTGAAGGCTCTTGTGGTCCGTAAATACATCCACATGGACTCCAGACAAGTAATGACGCCAAATCTTCAATGCGAAAACGACTGCCGCAAGCTCCAAGTCATGTGTTGGATAGTTCTTTTCATGATTCTTGAGTTGCCTAGAAGCATAAGCTATGACCTTGCCATGTTGCAACAAAATACACCCAAGCCTGATCCTTGAAGCATCATAATAAACCACGAACCCATCTGTACCCTCTGGTAGGGTCAACATCGGTGCACTAGTCAATCTTGATTTTAATTCCTAGAAGTTCCTTTCACAAGCATCAGACCACTGGAACTTAACTGCTTTCTGTGTCAACTTAATCAGTGGAGAGGCAAGAGTAGAGAACCCCTCCACAAATTTTGTGTAATACCCAACCAAGTCCAAGAAATGGCGAATCTCTGTTGCAGTTGTAGGTCTAGGCCAATTCTTCACTGCCGCAATCTTTTAAGGATCAACCAAGATTCCTTCTCCATAGACGACATGCCCCAAGAACGTGACAGACTCAAGCCAAAATTCACATTTTGAGAACTTCACATACAATTGGTGCTGATGAGGAGTTTGCAGAACTGACCTGAGATTATCGCCATGGTCCTTCTGACTCCAAGAATACACAAGAATGTCGTCAATGAACACTATCACAAAGGAGTCAAGGAAAGGCTTGAAGACTCGATGCATAAGATCCATGAAAGCTGCCGGGGCATTTGTTAGCCCGAAGGACATTACAATTCAATGTGCCCATACCGGGTCCTGAAAGTTGTTTTTGGAATATCTTGCTCCCTTTTCTTCAGTTGATGATACCCGGACCATAAGTCAATTTTAGAGAAGTACTTAGCACCTTGCAATTTGTCAAACAAATCATCTTTCCTTGGTAGAGAGTACTTATTTTTGATAGTAACTTTGTTGAGTTGCCGGTAGTGGACATCCGTAGCGGCCCATCCTTCTTTCTTACAAACAAAACCGGTGCGCCCCACAGTGTCACACTCGATAGAATGAAGCCATTCTCTAACAAATCCTTCAAGTGTTACTTCAATTCCTTCAATTCTGCTGGTGCAAAGGCGGAACTGATACAGGCTGCGTGCCTGGCCTCACATCGATTTCAAAATCAATCTCCCTGTCTGGTGAGATCCCAGGAAGCTCCTCTGGAAAGACATTCGAGAATTCATTCACAACTGGCACAGACTCAAGTGTGGGTGCCTTAGCATCGGTGTCTGTAACCTGAACCAAATGTTACATACACCCCTTATTAACCATCTTCGAGGCCTTAAGATATGAAATAAACCTTCCTTTAGGCACCACATTATCCCTCTTCCATTCAACCGCTGGCTCAATATGAAATTCAAGCCTCATAGTTCTAGTTCGGCAGTCGTGCTTGGCGAATCATGAGTAAAGCCAATCCATTCCCATAATTACATCAAAGTCGACCATCCCCAATTCAACGAGATCGGCCATGGTATCCCGACCACGTACTGTGACAACACAATTTGTAAAACCCGCGCGGTCGTAATAGACTCACCAACCGGAGTAGATATAGAGAATAACTCATGAAGCTATTCTGGTTCTATCCCGAATTCCACAGCAACATAAAGAGTAACATAGGACAGAGTGGAACCGGGATAAATAAGGGAATACACATCATAAGATTGGACAGTCAGAATACCTGTGACAACATCGGAGAAGCCTCTGCACTCTGGCGACCACTCATAGAATAGAAGCGGTTGGGTCCTCCTGAACCATGCGCACAACCCCTAGCTACACCACGCCCTGCTGGAGCTGGAGTGCCTCGAGCTGGAGGGGGTGCTGGAGATGTATCAACTGCAGGACTAGATGGCTGAGCTTGCCTTTGCCCGCACCCTGATGGGATACACGACACTCCCTCTGAATATGACCTCTCATCCCATACCCATAACCTATTGGAAGGTCCATGTAGCAAATCCCTAAATGCATCCTCCCACACTTCGGGCATGGGGGCCACCGCTGCTGCTGGGATCTCCCTCCTAATCGGCCGTGTCGGTAGGGTCCCCTGCTGCCCTGTTTGGGCCTAAAATGACTAGCCTGCTGATGACTGTGCCCTGCTGGCGGTGCACTTGCTGAAGACTGAGCATAGGACTGAGATGGACCTGATGATCCTCCCCTAAAGATTGTCCTTCCCCCACCAAATGAATCACCAGGATGGCCTGCGGATCGGGCCTTGCTGCCACCCCCACTCTCATCCTGTTCTTCAACTTGCGGGTCTCTGTAGCTTGAGCAAATGCCACCTTCTTTCCATAGTTCATATCAGAGTTTAAAGCAGTTGTGGCAGCCTTATTAATAACCAAAGGGCCAAGGCCCTAAACTAACCTATGCACTCTGGCCTCCATGGTGGGCATCATGTGAATAGCATATTTTGACAGGCGTGCAAACTCCATGTGGTACTCCCATGCACTCCTACTACCCTGTTAAAGGTTCTCAAACTCTGCAGCATGGGCTGCCTTAGTCTCGGAAGGTAGGAAATGGTCTATGAAAGCATCCGCAAACTCACTCTACCTCTCCGGAGAGCTCCCCTCATCACGGGAATCCTCCCACATCTTAAACCATGAATATGCCGCCCCTTTCTGGCGATAGGCATCCAACTCCAGTCCCTCCGTCTCAGTAGCGCGCATAACCCAGAGAGTCTTATGTATCTCATCAATTAAATCCTGAGGGTCCGCCTTGGGATCAGTACCTGTGAAAACCGACGGATCTAATTGGAGAAATCTGTTCACCCTAGAACTCGTAGAATCCCCTTGAAGACTAGTAGATATGGGTGCAACATTCGTCCTTTGGGTCCGAGAAGCCACTAACTGTGTCAGTATCTGGATTGCTCCCCTAAGATCCCCATCAGAAATACCAGAACAGGAGACTGGGGCTGGAGGTGGAACGAGAATATCAGTGGGAGGGATAGTTACACCCTCAATAGATGTAGGGGCTGGGGCAGTCTGTTCTGGTGTAGAACAATCCGGTAGTGTAATAGTCGGAGAAATGCCCTCTCCCGCATAATCAAGTAGATAATCAACAGCCACTTCTAGGGTGGCATTGGCTTCTTGGATAATTCTTTCTTTCTTCTTTGGTGCCATTTACTGAAAGTTAGAACAATGCACGAGTTAGAGAAGAACAACCTCGCATTCAGTCTTATCGCACGATATAGATCAACAAAGAAGGGTATTATTCCTAAATGTCCATGTAGCCTCCTAATTATAGATGTGGTCGAAAACCTACCGATAAGAAGGGTTCTACTAGACAAGGCTCCAAGACATCCTAGGACACTTTAAAACCTTAGGCTCTGATACCAAGTTTGTCATATATATATATATACACACACACACACACACACACACACACACACACACAAGATGTACATAAAACTCTAGACCCGGCAACTTCGTAGGATGTGGAGCTTACCGATCAAGCTGAACTCGGGCAACACTTACTAAGGAGGTCTACCCGTCTGTCTGTCTGAACCTGTACTCATGAAATACAGCGTCCCCGGCAAAAAGGACGTCAGTACGAAATAATGTACCATGTATGTAAGGCAACATAATAACTGAACGTTGAAACTGAACTGATAATACAATAACTGAAAGCAACTGTGTCACGCCCCAAGCTCGGGGAGCGCGACCGGTGCTCAACCAAGTGAACTCGGTCGAGCAAGCCTGTTAGTCACTTTCTACCCGACTCACTTACGATCAAGAGAGAGTCATGATTTCATCAATTTAGGCAATAGAAAATCATACAAGTACATTACGAAGCCAATTCATTAATTAATCATTGTTGAGTTTTTAAAATACATATACATTACTATTTAGTGGAACAATAGTCCAAACACAACATCATCCTTTGATCTTCCCAACACCGATATGCAACCCATACAATGTCTACGGAGCCTCTAAGTAGATACAAAAGAATGTGCTACAAAGGGGCTGACAATAAGGCTAAGGCTATACCTCAAAACGTGGTAAACACATAAGCAAAAGATGTACTACA